>NC_037685.1:65454828-65754828 GCF_003255815.1 Theropithecus gelada | reverse complement strand
GCTGAATAGTTTTCATCCTCCAGTGAAATAAATCCACAGTCCACCATTTACAAGACCTTAAATTTTCTGGGCCCTGGCTGTCGCTCTAGAGTGGCATCTTACTACCGCTGACTACCTGTGGTCCTCTAGCCAAACCAGCCTCCTTACAAGTTTCTGGAACACAACAGTTATTCCTTAATCTCAGGGCCTTTGCATACGCTACATCCTCAGAGTGAAATGTTTTGCCTCCAGATATCAGCTCATTTCAGCGCTCAAATGGCCTCCCTAGCTGGCCCATCAAAATAGCACACTTCACCATTGTATGTCACTTACCCAACTCTATTACTCTTTGTAACACTTATAAAACATTATGTCTGTCTTTCATTGTTTACTGTATATCTTCCACAATAAACTAAGTCCAAGAGAGTGGGACTTTGTCTTACTCACATCTGTATTTCCGGTATCTAGTACAATGGCTGGCACAAAGTTTCCAATAAATACCTTTTAAATAAATTAATTAATGAATAAAGGACAAACCACAGACTAAAAAAAAAGTATTTGTGGCATAAAGAATAGCAAACAAATTAATATTCAGAATGCAAAGAGCTACCACAAAACAATAAATACAAAGAGGCAATCTAATAAATTTTTTTTCTAAAAAAGGATTATCTATAGTGAATTCACTGAAGAAGAAACCCAAGTAGTAATAAACACATGAAAAGATGCTACAAACTTCACAAATAATCAGAGAAATGTCAATTAAAACAATAAGCTACCACTTTTTTTTTTACTCAAAGTGGCAAAATTTAAATGACAACATCCATTGGTGGCCAGTATTTGGATAAATGAACACTATTGTGAAATATTGGTACAATATAAATGAGAAAAGATTTTAGTTTGGGGGGAGAGCAATTTGGTATCATGTATTATAATTTTAATAACTTATGCCTCAGTAATTTGACTTCTATGGATCTGCAATTTACATAAAATATGTACAAGGCTGTTTACTGCAGCACTGTTTTATTTAATAAAAAACTAGAAATAATCTAAATATTCATTAATAGGAGCAGTGATTAACTTTGAGATGAAGAAAGGGATGAAAATAGGGAATAAAAGAGAATCTTAAAATTTTATTTTATATGTTTTTTTTTTTAGTGTTGAGGGAGTACGTAAATATTTTTTAATATCTCATGGCAATTGGAAAACGTTTCAGGGCTGAGAACTATGTATAGCTCTAGGAGGCCCACTAAATAGCCCTGCAGACGAGGGAGTTATATTGTTGTCTATCGTTCGATAACAAATTCAAAAACTCAGTGTCTTAAAATCATTTGTTGTATTTCACGGTTTCTCGGTCAGAGATGTGAGCAGGACTCAGTGCGTGATTCTTCTGCTCCACATGGCTCTGCAGGGTCGCCCAGTGGTCTTCAGCTGGTGGGTGGATTTTTCTGGAGGGCTCCAGAGGGTTTATTCACAGATCTCTCACTTTAGGGGCGTGGTTGGAACCCTGGGTTCAGCCGAGACCGGCAGCCGGGGAAGCTCCACATGGCCTCTCCCGCATGGTGGTCATGAGGTAGCTGGACTTCTGACGTAGTGGCAGAACTCACGGCAACAGGGGGCGAGAGTGAGGAAATGGAAGCCACTAGTGACTTAAGGTTTAGGCTCAGAATTGGGCACAGTGTTAACATTTGCCATATTTTATTGATCAAAACAGTCATAAAATCCACACATACGCAAGAAGAAGAGTCATGGGCCCCACCTCTCAATGAGAAGAGGGTCAATAATTTCAGATCCAATGAAAAGAGTGTCAGAAAGTTAAGGCCATCTTTAAATGAACTGCATTGATCAGTCCATGATTCTGCATCTTGCCTCGCTTCCATTTATAGATGACTAGTACTGACCCTAACCATGCCCATTCTTACATTGGGTAAAACAATGTGTTCTGCTTCACGTAACTGGATAGAGAAGTCTAATAGTGAAGCTGAAGCCTAGCCTGAGGCTGAGTGTAGCGATCAGACTGGAGTTACACATTTGAGAGGCAAAGTGTATGGTGGTAATGAAAATCTCAGGAGTGAGGGATGTCACCCAAAGCACACAGAGATGGTTAAAGATGGATTAAGGCCCGTACCAAATTAGCACTGCGGTGATTATTTTCTTAATAGCTGGGCTTAGGAAAAGAAAAATTTGACTGTTGGTTTGAACTAGGGAGAAAATCATCAGAGAGGATTTGAAGGAATGCCAGGAGTGTAGTGTTCTCCAGTGGTTTCATATGTTGATGTTTATTTTCAACATGTTGTGAACTTTTCAAAGACACATAGAAAATTACAAGTTCCCATGAAGAGGGGGATACCGCAAACCACCATATTGTTCAGTCAAACTAGGGAAGAAGTTGCAATAAAGAGGGAATTGGTAGTCTGAAACAGACTGAATTTCTTTTCAAAATCCTCTGCTTTGAAGAAATTACAAATGAAATTCATGCATGTTATAGTAGTCAAACAGTAAAGAACTCTTTTAATTGAATAGTGAAAGACAATCCCATCCCCAGTTCCATTTCCTTTATCTTCTTTTTCTAATTAGCTTTATTTTAAATTTTATTTTATTTTTGAAAATATTTATGAGTTATTTTAAGCATTCAGAAATCAGAGTAATATGAGAAAAACCTGTATTGTCATTAAGCTGTATTAACGAATGATAAATTTCTTCATATATGGTTTTACATCTTTATAAGAAATAAAATATTACGGATACACTTAGAGTTGTCTTTATAATCTAGCATGTTTCATCTACTCCCTCTATTATGATTGTATGTATGTTTTCACTGATCATTTTTGATGTGATTCTTCTATGTGTACATTCCAATTGGCCCCAAAGAGTATTGTTTTGTGTGGTTACATAGTTTACACAAATGGTATGCTGTATGTGTTATTCAGGAACTTATTCTTTTTACACTGTGTGTTATTATTTTGGTATATACCTGTGTTCATAAAAACAGATCAAATGTGTTCATTTTAATACATTCTTAATTGCTTTATAGTCTTCCATTACTTAATTATACTAAAGTATGTTTAACTATTCAATTGAAGATAGATAATAGTTTCCAGTTTGGGGATTTTACAAAGTTGTTTCAAAATGCATCCTTCTACATACATTCATTTATACTTGAATGGGAGTTCTGAGGTATACATACCCAGAAATAGCCTGATATTGCCAATAAGAATGAAAACTTTCAGTTTGGAGGTTTTAAGGTGGAGCTGGCATTATCGAGTTGGTTTATTTAAGACTCCATAAGGTTGTCAAGGAATCATTCCCTTCCATCTTCCACCCAGTCATCCTGGGTGCGGCTTCTTCTCAGGTTAGTAGTGGAATGATTAAAACATTTGCAAATGTGATATCCAAATAAAAGTGCCCACAAGAAGAAGGAAGGCTGTTTTTCCTAGGACAATCCCTTAGGAATTATAATCTTTCTGCATAATACTCCCAGAAGACCTCCCCTTATAATTTATTAGCTGAAATTGTGTCACCGCCAATGGCAATATAATCATTTTAGAAAAAAAATCAACTCCATTCCTAGAACTGGAAGTTACATCTTCTTCCATTGAAACACATGACTGTACTGGGGAAGGAATGGCTAGGCAAACAAAATCAACTTTCTATAAAAGAAAGGTATGGTATTGAGATAGGATACTAGTAGGCATCCAACGATGTCCAAAGCTCAAATGTCCTGGCTTTACTAGGCATTGCCAAATTGTACTTCAAAGTATAGATACCAACTTAAACTCCCACTCCTAATATCTGAGAGTTCCTATCAAACATCCTCACCAGCACTTGGTATATTTAGGTATCACATTATTGCCAGTTTATAAAGTATGAACTGTTTCATTATTGCTTTACTTTTCCTGATTACTTTTCATGGTTTTGGAGGTTCCCTTTTTTCCGATAAGTTTTTTTTTTTCTTTTTTTTCATTCCATTTGGCCACTTTTCCATCTAGTAGTCTTTTTTTTGTAGCGATATGTAGGAAACCTTTATATTTCTGTACACTATTCCTTTGTCAATATAGATTACAAGTATCTTCCCTCAATCTGTTTTTTCTCTTTTAACCTTGTTTATGTAAATAGGAAATTCCAAAGTTGTTGGAGACCAAAGTTAGCGAGGAAGAAAGAGAAAAGCGTAATAGGTATAGTAGGATCCAGGAACATCAAATTTTAAATGTTTGAAAGTGGGTCATTCTGTGTACAGTAGAAGACCAAAACTTGGGAAGTAAGGTGCTGAGATAGAAAGGAGAGTTATATGGGATGGTCAGTGAACTGTGAGACTGGGTATCTAATTTGCTGAGCACCTACAATGTGCCAGTTTCTGTCTTAAGTGCTTTAGATGTATTAGTCAACTTAACCTTTGCAACAATTCTGTGAGATGAGTGCTGTTATTACATCCCAGATCTGCAGGTAAGGAAACTGAGGCATAGAGTAATGTGGTAACAGGCACAGAGAGAGTAGATGTTTTCCAAGCCACCCAGTAGGTAAGAGGTTGATTATACTTTCAACTCATTAAGTTAGTTCCACAGCCTATGTTCTTAGCTTCTGTTTGTATAGTCTCTCATGTCTCATGTTTGCTGTTATGTTGATAAGATTTGGGAGAGAGAAACACAGAAAGAGCTGTCAAAGGCTTCTCCTGTATATAAGCAGTTGACAATGTGAATTTAGTTGTTTTTTTTAAGAATTTATGTTCTCAGGTTAAAATATTTTGGAAAAATAAGCATGTGAATTCCAAAGTTCTTCTTTGATTCAAAACCAGTTACTTTTCCCCCTTTCACCCTCCCTCCCTCCCTCTCTCCTTTCCTTCTTTGCTGTGTTCACACTATTTAAATATGCTTTACAAGTTTTCAATATTAAACTCTATTATCATCACCATTTTGCCTAGTATCATAAGCAGAATTCATTAGCAACTTCAGATGTGAACACAGCCAATCCACTGAAGTAATCATGAAATAGAGAATTCTTTGTTTAAGTATGACATTCTGTCCTTTCATCTTTAGGTCTTTTACTCTCCTCATTTGGATTCAGAAAAGTGAAGGAAACATTAAAAGCCTCTGAGTTTTCAATGTCTCCTATAAACAGCATTCCCTCTTCATATAATAAAGGAATATTTTTTCATTTTTACCATTATCCCCCAATGAAAAACAATATTATGATATTTTTAGATCTAAAACCCCAAAATCACCATAAAGAGAATGAGATTTGAAACTAATGACTAGGCAATGGCAGCCTCCTTCAGCCTGAGAGCTGGAGTAAGCAGAGACAGCAAGACTCAGAAGGCCAGGGACATCAGACGGGTTTGGCTTTTCTACGTTCAAAATCACAATTGTCACTGTCACTCGCTGGTCTTTACACACATTCTCAGTCTGAGTGAAAAATTGCCACATATGGGTAAAGCGAAGAAAAGCAGCTGTTTCACTTGTATCAGGAAGGTATATGTTATTCTCAATTAAGAGACACCAGGAATTACTTTCAAATGCCCCTTCTCCAATATATTTGAAAGGACTCTCAGGAGGTCAAGTCCACTGATGAGGATAATGATCTTGCCAACCTGAGCCATGTCCCTCGGTTTCAGTGCTAGAGGACTGTTTTCAAACTCTAACAGAGTGGGAGTAACTAATCAGTAAGATTTGAACTAGACATCTTCCCCTGGGATAACTAAACAAAAATAGAGGATAATGAGGCTGAATTAGTTTTGTTGTGGGGAACAATTGTAATATCTTCTATCACTCATTGTCAAAATATTCCCATTATGTAAAGAAGTATGTGATTTGCTTCTATCAGATAATTGCTTGGTTGTTCTGTTGTCTTTTTCTTCTCCTCTAAACAGATTTTAAATTTTGTGAAGGACAAGGATTATGGTTTATATTCTATTTCATTTCTATACACACCACTACTCCCTTCTACCTGTTCTTCCCACTGTCAAGAAAAATTGCCCCCTCTGCTTTCTGTAACCCAGACTTCTCTTTACACTAAGTCTGAGTGCAGACAGACTCCATCAAGAACAGACTGATAATTACTGCCTAGGCATTGTTTAGTAAACGACGATCAGAATTGGCTCCCTGATATTTTAGCGCACTATTGACTTATTTCTAACTTCAGGAGTTAAAACCAAAATGCAATTCTCCAGAAAAACTTAACACACATACAGACACCCCCCCACCCCCGACACACACACACGGATGCACACAGAAAGAGAAGATAATAAAGTCCTGAAATAATTCAGTTCACTTTAAGAGTTTGTTAAACCTTTAGTGTGTGATAGACATTGTGCTAGGGGCTGTCAATGATACACATTTGAATTACACCTGGCTCGAACCTGTAGGAATCCACCCTCTGGTAAATAAGACAGACAGGGACATAAACAACTCCAAGATGAGACAGTCTGTAATAAACACAACCCGGGAAAAATGAATAAAACATAAGACTGTCAATTATATACATAATTGCAGAGTTATTAAATCACTATGTCTACATAGTAAGCTATATAAATAGGCATTTCAACTAGACCATCCCTCTTTCCACACGTAGGAGTCAACACAGATCTATGTACTGGTTGGCTTTTCTTCTAAAATTATCACCTTGAAATGTGGTTTTATTTGTCTGTTTGTTTGTGCGATGTAGTCAAGATCAGTTACGTAATGTGGTTTTCTAAGTTGATTTGAAAATTGTACTATCTTTCCTGCTAAATTAGCACCTCTCTTTTAGAATGTCTTTGTTGCTCGTTTTTCATTCTCAATACTTCCTCAATTCTCTGCTATTTTCAGTTTTTATATCAGTTTCTTCCCTTCATTCTATTGTTCCATTTCCTTCTTGTCCACTGTATCCTGTACTGGTAGTATTATTGCAGACACAATTCTTTAAAATTATTATCCAAATGATGGGAAAGGTAATTTTCTTTTGAAGAGGAAAATATTACCAAGAGGACATTAATCTCCATCAAAATAACACCTACCATTCTGGAGAGTGCTAGTTCTTAGAAGTAGGAGCAAGTGCATATTTTCCTTTTGAGCTTTCCATGGCTCCATTAACAACTGCTGGTCTTTCGGTATACTGAACAGTTGGCTAAGGCAAGAGCAGACACATGCTAACTACTTTGGACCAGTGGAATTTTGGGCACGTGGTAGAAATCAAAACGTACTCACTGATTGGTAACTGAAGTCCTCTGGTAAGAGAAACATAGTAAAAGTATGTAAGCACCCACTATTTCAGATTGTAGTCAATTACCTAATACCTTATTTATATGTAGTTTCTTATTTGATCCCAATTGCAAGGCTGTGAGACAGTCTAGGTCTGGAATTTCTGCTTTTCACAGAGAAACAGGCTGAGGTCCAACAACATAAAGTGATACGATGGCTGTCTCTGAGCAACTGGCACAAGGGTCCTGGTCCTTGGACTAAAACCCATTGCTGTTTAAACCTAACATTTAAACATCAATTTTTTTTTTTTTTTTTTTTTTTGAGACGGTGTGTGGCTCTGTTGCCCAGGCTGGAGTGCAGTGGTGCTATCTTGGCTCACTGCAAGCTCCACCTCCCGGGTTCACGCCATTCTCCTGCCTCAGCCTCCCGAGTAGCTGGGACTACAGGCGCCCGCCACCACGCCCGGCTAATTTTTTGTCTTTTTAGTAGAGACGGGGTTTTACCGTGTTAGCCAAGATGGACTCGATCTCCTCACCTCATGATCTGCCCTCCTCGGCCTTCCAAAGTGCTGGGATTACAGGCTTGAGCCACCGCGCCCGGCCCCCCACATCGGTTCTAATGTTTAGAACTTGAGGGAGATACGTTGTAGTCATTAAAAAAAATTTTTTTTTTAATTTGGTTACATTGGCATATATATTTATGAATTACATGAGATATTTTGATATAGGCATGCAATGTGTAATAATCTTGAAGCGGCATCACTGTCTAGGGTCAGTATCCAGGCTTTATCATCTCATGCCAAGAGGATTAATGGCATGGACACATGGGTGGAATGGAAAGTTTAATAGGAAGAATAAAGGAGAGAAGAGAGCAGCTCTCTCGCTTTTGCGAGAGAGAGGAGTCCAAAAAAGGGAAAAGTGGCGGACTGCAGCCTATTTTATAGGCAGGCTTGAGGACATGATGTCTGATTTATGTAGGGCTCACAGACTGGTTTGACCAGGCGTGACGTTTACATAGTGCCCGGGGAAGGCTGTTCGCCCTGCCCTGATCTTATTATACAAATGGGCTGGCCGGGCGCGGTGGCTCACGCCTGTAATCCCAGCACTTTGGGAGGCCGAGGCGGGCGGATCACGAGGTCAGGAGATCGAGACCATCCTGGCTAACACGGTGAAACTCCGTCTCTATTAAAAATACAAAAAGTTAGCCGGGCGAGGTGGCGGGCGCCTGTAGTCCCAGCTGCTCGGGAGGCTGAGGCAGGAGAATGGCGGGAACCCGGGAGGCGGAGCTTGCAGTGAGCTGAGATCCGGCCACTGCACTCCAGCCTGGGTGACAAAGCAAGGCTCCGTCTCCAAAAAAACAAACAAACAAACAAACAAACAAAAAACAAACAAAAAAAACAGGGCTTTCCATTTGTTTGCTCCTTACTATACACGTGGCTAGCCAAAAGAGAAGATGAAGCCACCATTTTGAACATGCCTACCCCCTGGTAGTATATTCCTATGGGCACAACTGCTGGTATTAACCCATGCAAGCTTCCCGCTTGCTTGTTTATGTCTGAAGCTCGATTTCACAGGATGTTCTTTGTTAGAAAAGAAAATAATTTTGGAGCTGCTTTTCATTAAAAGGAAAACCTTACTGAGGACTTCCGTACCCTTACTATCTGCCTAAGTAATTTCTTTTTAACTCCTGTATCAATCGCATCAGGGTAAATAGGGTATTCATCACCTCAAGCATTTATCCTTTGTGTTTAAAACTATTCAATTATACTCCTCTTGCTATTTTAAAATGTGCAATTAAATTATTTTTTACTGTAGTCACCCTGTTATGCCAGCAAACATTAGATCCCATTTATTCTATTTTTTTGTACCCCTTAACCACCCACCCTTTCCTCACAGCCCACTCACCCTTCCCAGCCTCTGGTAGTTATCCTCCTACTCTCTATCTCTGTGAATTCAATTGTTTTAATTTTTAGCTCCCACAGATAAGTGAGAACATGCAATGTCTGTCCTTCTGTGCCTTATTTCACTTAACATAATGATTTCCATTTCCAACCATGTTGTTGCAAACGACAGCCTCCCATTCTTTTTATGGCCGAATAGCACTCCATTGTATATATGTATCACATTTTCTTTATTCATTCATCTGTTGATGAACACTTAGGATGCTTACAAATCTTGGCTATTGTGAATAGTCTTTGATATCTGATTTCCTTTCTTTCAGGTTTATACCTAGCAGAGGGATTGCTGGATCATATGGTACCTCTATTTTTAGCTTTTTGAGGACCCTCTAAACTGTTCCTCAAGGTGACTATAGTAATTTACATTCCCACCAACAGTATCCAAGCGTTCCCCTTTCTCCACATCCTTGCCAGCGTTTATTATTGTCTGTCTTTTGGATAAATGCCATTTTAACTGGGGTGAGGCGATATCTCACTGTAGTTTGGATTGCAATTCTATGATGATCAATGATGTTGAGCATCTTTTCGTATACCTTTTGCTGTTTGTATGGCTTCTTCGAGCAATGCCTATTCAAGTACTTGCCCGTGTTTTAATCAGATTATTAGATTTTTTTCCTATAGAGTTGTTTGAGCTCCTTATGTATTCTGGTTATTAATCCCTTGTCTTATAGGTAGTTGCAAATATTTTTCCCACTCTGTGGGTTGTTTTTTCACTTTGTTGATTGTTTTTTTGGCTGTGCAGAAGCTTTTGAACTTGATGTGATCCCATTTGTCCATTTCTGCTTTGTTTTTGGTTGTAGTTGTTGTTTTTCTGTCTGTGCCTGTCGGGTATTGCCCAAGAAGTCTTTGCCCATTCCAATGTCCTGGAGAGTTTCCACAATGTTTTCTTGTGGTAGTTTCATAGTTTAAGGTCTTAGATTCAAGTATTTAATCCATTTTGATTTGATTTTTGTGTAAGGTGAGAGATGGGTATCTAGTTTCCTTCTTCTGTATATGGATATCCAGTTTTCCCAACACTATTTATTGTAGAGACTGTCCTTTCCCCAGTGTATGTTCTTAAGAATCTTTGTCAAAAATAAGGTTCACTGTAGATGTATGAGTTTATTTATGTGCTCTCTATTCTGTTCTACTGGTCTATGTATCTGTTTTTATGCCAGTACCATGTTATTATGGTTACTATAGCTCTGTAGTGTAATTTCAAGTCAGGTAATGTGATTCCTCCAGTTTTGTTCTTCCTGCTTAGGATAGCTTTGGCTATTCTGAGTCTTTTGTAGTTCCATATAAATTTTAGGATTTTGTTTTTGTGAAGAATGTCATTGGCATTTTGATAGGAATTGTATTAAACCTATAGATTGCTTTGGGTAGTATGGACATTTTAACAATATTGATTCTTCCAATCCATGAACATGGAATGTTTTTCCATTTTTGTGCTTCCTCTTTGATTTCTTGCATCAGTGTTATATGGTTTTCACTGTGCAGATATTTCGCTTCTTTTGTTAAGTTAATTTCCGAGTATTTTATTTTATTTGCAGCTATGATAAATGGAGTTACTGTCTTAATTTCTTTTTCAGATTGTTCACTGTTAGCATATAAAAATGCTACTAACTTTCATGTGTTGATTTTGTGTCCTGTAATTTTACAAACTGTCAGTTCTAATAGTTTTGGGTTTTTTGGTGGAGGCTTTTAGTTTTTCCATATATGAGATCATATCATCTGCAAACAAGGATAATTTGAATTCCTCCTTTCCAATTTGGATGCCCTTTATTTTTCTCTCTTGTCTGATTGCTCTAGCTGGAGCTTCCAGTACCATATGGAATAATTATGGTGACAGACGGCATCTTTGTTGTGTTCCAGATCTTAGAGAAAAGGCCTTCAGTTGTCCCCCATTCAGTATGATGCTAGCTGTGTGTCATAGGACACACAAAAGTTGTATATGACTTTTGTTATGTTAGGTATGTTCCCTCAATACCAGTTTTTCAGGGTTTTTATCATGAAGGGATGTTGAACTTTATCAAATGCTTTTTCAACATTAATTGAAATGGTCATATGGTTTTTGTCTTTCATTCTGTTAATATGATGTATCATATTGATTGATTTGCATAAGTTGCAACTTTCTTGCATCCCTGGGATAAATCCCACTTGGTCATGATGAATGATCTTTTTAATGTGTTGTTGAATTCAGTCTGCTAGTATTCTTCAGAGAATTTTTACATCAATATTCATCCATGATATTGGCCTGTAGTTCTTATTTATTCATGTGTGTTTGTCTGGTTTTGGTATCAGGGTGATAGAGGCCTCATAGAATAACTTTGGAAGTATTCCCTCTTCCACCACTTTTAGGAATAGTTTCAATAGAATTGGTATTTGTTCTTTTTAAATGTTTGGTCATTTAAAGTCAGCTCATAGGCTTTTTTGTTTTTGTTTTTGTTTTTAATTACTGAAAGTCTTTTGATTGGAATTTAGATCTTGTTACTTGTTATTGGTCTGTTCATGTTTTGAATTTCTCCCTGGTTTAATCTTGGTATGTGTCTAGGAATTTGTTGATTTCTTCTAGATCTTCAAATTATTGGCAGATAGTAGCCATAGTAGCCCCTAATGATCCTGTGAATTTCTGTGGTGTCTGTTGTAATGTTCCCTTTTTACCCAGGATTTTATTTATTTGAATCTTCTTTCTCTTTTTCTGAGTTAGTCTGGCTAAAGGTTTGTCAGTTTTATGTAGTTTAAAAAAAACACAAATTTTTAATTGTTCTCTTCATTTCTATTTCATTTATTTCTTCTCTGATTTTTATTATTTATTTTATTCCACTAATGTTGAGTTTGGTTTGCTCTTGCTTTTCTAGCTCTTTAAGATGCATCATTAGGTTGTTTGGGAGTTTGATGATTAAATGCTTTGAGATACTCTTATTTGGGTTAAATTTGCTTGATGTTCTGTAACCTTCTTGTACTTGGATCTTCGTACTGTTCTTTAGGTTTAAGAAGTTCTCTGTTATTATTCCTTTGAATAAACTTTCTACCCCTATCTCTTTCTCTACCTCCTGTTTCAAGGTGATGACTCTTAGGTTTTCCCTTTGAGGTTATTTTCTTGATCCTATGGGTGTGCTTCATTGTTTTTTTATTCTTTTTTTCTTTGGTTTCCTGACTGTGTATTTCAAAATAAACTGTCTTCACACTAATTCTTCTGTTTGATCAATTCTGTTATTGAAAGACTCTGATGTCTTCAGTATGTCAATTACATTTTTCAGTTCCAGAATTTTTGCTTGATTCTTTTTAATTATTTCCATGCCTTTGTTACATTTATCTCATAGAATTATAAACTTTTTATCTGTGTTATCTTGAATTTCTTTGAGTTTCCTCAAAACAGCTATTTTGAATTCCCTGTTTGAAAGTTCACATACCTCTGTTTCTTCAGGATTGGTCCCTGGTGCCTTATTTCCTTCATTTTGTGAGGTCATGTTTTCTTGAACGGCCTTGATACTTGTGCATGTTCTTTTGTGTCTAGGCATTGAAGACTTAGGTACTTATCATAGTCTTCACAGTCTAGGCTTGTTTGTACCGGCCCTTCTTAGGAAGGCTTTCCAGGTCTTTGAAAAGAATTGGGTGTGGTGATCTAAGCTGCATCTGCATTAGGGGGCACCTCAAGCCCAGTAACACTGCGGTTCTTGCAGACTTGTAGAGGTACTGCCTTATGGTCTTAGACATAATCTGGGAGAATTCTTTAGATTATTATGCAGAGAATCATGTTCTCTTTCCTTACTTTATCCCACAAAAATGGAGTCCCTCTCCACGTTCTGAGCCACCTGGAGCTTTGGGTTAAGAAACATAAGCACCCCTGTGGATACAACCACTATGACTGCACTGAGTCAGACCTGAAGCCAGCACAACACTGGGTCTCACCCAAGGCCTGCTGTAACCACTCCCTGGCTATCAACTGTGTTTGCTCAAGGCTCTGGGGTTCCACAATCAGCAGATAGTGAAGCCTGACAATCCTGTGTCCGTCTTTCCAGGTGGCAAGTTACCCCAGGCTCTGGGCATGTCCTGAGGTGCCATCCAGGAGCCAGGGACCAGAGTCAAAAACCTTAGAAATTTACCTGGTGTTCTATTGTACTGTGGCTAAGCTGGCACACAAACCCCAAGATGTGGTCCTTCTCACTCTTTCATCCCCTTTCCAAAGCTAGAGGAGACTCACCCCATGGCTGCTGCCCATGACAGGCACATAGAGTGCTGCCAAGCAACCTCCATTGTTCCCTTAAGACTCAAGGGCTCTTAAGTCAGGTTGGCATATTCAGTTGATTACTGATTAGTGCATTTGTGTGAGTAAATTATTCAAGGTTGGTGAAAGAAACATGTGAAAGAATTAGAGACAACAGTACTCAATGCTCTTACAGAACTGGGAGTACTGCGTATTCCCTCCAGTCAGTTGGAAAAACTTCATGATTCATACGGTATTGGTAGAGTGCACAAAAGAGTTTTGCTTTAGTATTGGAGGATAATTATATCTAGGCTCACTAATGCCTGTAACAAATATTACAAATTAGACCCAAAGGGATCGAATGATTTCAAAGTAACTTAATATATTCTAGTACAAAAGTGAAGATTATTCATAATGTGTGGTCTTTTATGTCTGGCTTCTCTCACTTAGCATAATGTCTTTTTTTTTTTTTTTTTTTTTTTGAGATGGAGTCTCACTTTGTCATCCAGGCTACAGTGCAATGGTGTGATCTCAGCTCACGGCAACCTTCGTCTCCTGGGTTCAAGGGATTCTCTCACCTCTGCCTCCTGAGTAGCTGGGACTACAGGCACATGCCAACATGCCCAGCTAATTTTTCTATTTTTAGTAGAAATGGGGTTTCACCACGTTGGCCAGGCTGGTCTTGAATTCCTAACCTGAAGTGATCCATGCACCTCGGCCCCCCAAAGTGCTGGGATTACAGGTGTGAGCGACCATGCCCAGCCAGCATAATGTTCTTAAGGTTCACCCATATAGTATTATGTATTGATACTTCATCCCCTTTCATAGCCAAGTATTATTCCATTGTACGAATAGACCACATTGGTGTATCTACTACCAGTTGAGGGATATATGGTTTGTTTCTACCTTTTGGTTATTATGGATCATATAGCTATGAACATTTATGTACACATTTTGGGTGGATGGATGTTTTCATTACTTTTGGATGTATTCCTGGGAGTGGAATTGTTGGGTTAAATGGTATGTTTAACTTTTTAAGATACTGCCAGACTGTTTTTCAAAGTGGCTGCACCATTTTACATTCCCTCCGGCGGTGTATTAGGGTTCTGACTTCTCCACATCCTCACCAACACTTCTCATTATCTCTATGTTATAATAGCTGTGCTAGTGGGTAAGAAATGGCATCTCATTGTGGTTTTTACTTGCATTTCCCTTGACTGATGATGTTTAGAATCTTTTCATGTGCTTGTTAGCCTTTTGTATGTCTTCTTTGGAGAAATATCTACACAGATCTCTTTTAATTTGGATATTTGTCTTTTTATTATTAACATGTGAGCCCATTGACTCTTTGATCCATAACTAAGGATTGTCAGAAGGGCCATTGGAATTCTATTGGAGCTATTCTTTGTTATTCATTTAGTAAATAAAAAACCATTTCAATATCCCTGAGGAAATCATAGAGATTAGGATCATCATCAAATACTGGAAAGATGCACAGGTATAGAATCTTACTGTATTTCCATTTAATTGTCTAGTATGAATAGTACAAAATAGGTGAATCTAGTAGTATAACACTGGACCACTTAAATGAGTGTACCTCCAATTGGATTGGACATTATTGATATGGTTATAATTGTTGAACACCTGATATACAACCTTTGATCTTGTTTATTCTTTTTACTTTGCTCCAATAAGCAGGGAACAACAGAAATTTGCTTTCATTTGAAGGATGTTTAACTCAGGGACACGTGAACCTCCTAGTTTTGGACTTCAGTTAAGTCAATATGGACCTTGGCTTTCTCAGTCTAGCATTTTGATGACATCATGCTAATAGGTCTTAGAAAGCAAGTGTTTTTAGTACACTGGATGCCTTGGCAATAAGGTAAGAAATAATTTCTTCGTGAAATTTGTGGCATTCCAGTAGCCAGGGACATTTTGGAATATCTCCTCCAAAATGAAAAAAATCAACTGTGCTCTATATCAAGAAGCTAGGTGGCCTTACTTGGATTTTGGAAGCAATATGAACTATATTTGTATTTGATGTTCAAGGCATTTTCTGGGAAACAAAAGTTCTTCTGTTTTAAGAGTCTAGAGCAAGAGAAAATTTTCAACAGGTCTAGACTATGGTATTCAACTTTTATGACCCTGTAGGTTCAGTGTTGTTTGAAGTGTTTGTGCCAGATTGTGATGCTGTGTATAGCCTGTGGCAAGCCTCTACAGGGAAGTCACAGAAGACTCATATTTTTAGAACAAAGCTATGGCCTTTTGCAAGTATGTAATATTGTCTCAAGAAGCAGTTCCTAACTCATGGTGAATTTTAGTCAGCATGCAAATCTGGACTTCATTGGTTTAGATATTTTAGTCCCAAAGCAAAGACTGCTTTTAACAGGAAACATAGCCATGATACTATTGAATTAGGAAGTTGAGAATACTTCTTGGCCATTTGTGTCCATGATCCATCAGAAATTAAATTGATATTTTAATACTCAAAGAACACTGGCCATCTAATGTTCTTGCCAAATGCAGGGGCAATGTGGTAAGGCAGGATGGGAGTCATAAATTCAGCTCATAATAATTTCAGAAACAAAAACTATATCTACCACCCTATTCCCTTCCTTAATGGTTAATGAATATATTTATATATTTTAACCAATTTCCCTTGTCTTTCCTTTTCATCCCTTCTATTAGACACAAGAAATGTAGGTGAATATCATGATGAAGTTGGTTTAATAATTCTAGAAAGTCAGTGAATGGCCAGAAATCCTCAACTCAGAACTGAAGCAAGTAATTTATAGGAATTTGAGGAGACTTCTTACAAAGCAGAGGTAAGACAGTTCACTGAAATGTGAAGCACAGTGGCATTGTATAGGCTGTGGAGTTTTTTGTTTTGTTTTGTTTTCTAATTTTCATGTAGATTTGGGAAGAAGGGTGTAAGTGTGTATGTTAAGCAG
Organism: Theropithecus gelada; assembly: GCF_003255815.1. NCBI lineage: Eukaryota > Metazoa > Chordata > Mammalia > Primates > Cercopithecidae > Theropithecus > Theropithecus gelada. The sequence continues at coordinate 65,738,583 of NC_037685.1, read as the reverse complement.
CAAAAAGGAGTGAAGACAGTTGTCATTTGACATACAGAATTTGTAGGGGACAAATATTCCAAGCCCCTCTTCCAAATGGCACTTTGATCTCTGAGAATAATCTTTCATTGTGTGTGATCATTAAAGCGCTAGTACCCAGCTCCTGCTGCAAAGAATACTGGAGCCAACCTGTCCCATTCTCTACCTGGATAACTAAGGAATGAATATTTGATGTAGAGCTTGGGGTCACTGAATCTCAGAGAAAACTAATCAATGTTGTAAGAGATGTCTGGAGGTCATTTCACAATCGCTACAGCACAATGCCTCAGGGGCACTGTGAACCTGCTGCGTAGCTCCTTCTGTGTCTCCTGCCGTCCAGTCTTCCACAGATCCATGGGTCCTGCCTATTTCCCCAGCCTAGTCCTTTAGTCTCAAATCAATCCTGGGCACCCCAACATCCTTCCAATAAATTCTTTTAGCCTAGACAATCGAGTTATTTTTTGTTTGTTTGTTTCTTATAGCTGTGTGTACTGATTTATACAATACTCTGCTATGTCAAGTTATTTACAGTTTTGCATTCAGATTCCTTAAGAGATAGGAGACACAATTGGATTAGACAGCCACCATTCAGCAAGAAAGATTCTAGTTGGGTACATATGTTATCATGCTCCATCCTTCAGGCCACTCACCACCATACACATTTTGTTCTGTGGTCAAGGACTCAACCTAGTTCAATCCGTATCTTTGGTAGAGTCACACACCATCAAGCACAACAACCTATAAAGATGTTTATGAGAAGGAGGCTGTAACTCATGAATAAGGGTCCTTCACTGAGATGCTCTGAACTTCTCAGAAAGGGTTGGTATAACCAGTTTGAACCTTGTGTGGCTTTATGGGGACAATATAAAAGGCTCTGAAGATTTTCCTTTCCATGTCAGTGAATTCCAGCTGCTAAAAAAGAAACCCTCAAGTGATGGTCCCAAGAGCTTTTGCAAATATTCACCAAGAGAATCACAGTTAAAGTTCAGTCCTATTTCTCCTTACCTTCTTAATCACTACAACTTATTATGTGCAGTTTCAAGAGCTCCAGTTCCAGCCCAGGGGCTGTTGGTCACTGATTCCTGATTTTGTAGGACACTGCACAAAGGTACAAATTGTATTCTCTGGCCTGAAAAGGAATGCAGGTTTTTGAGAGGATAGCAAGCAGAGTTTTTTTGTGAACTGGGAGAGTTTAGGCATGGGAAGAAACAGACTTGTGGAATGTTAATTATAGCTTGTGATTATGACAATGGGTTGAATATTATGTTCTTTCTCAAAAGTGATGGCTCAATGTGTGATGGCCAATACTGATGAAGCCTTTTTACCTTAATTGTGATTTTGTAATCTAGATTATCCTGCATGCTGCTAGTTGCCATTCACCTTCATTATAGGTTTTGCAAATTAAACAGTCACTCTGTGGTATCTGGCATAGGTGCAGAAGGCAAATACTGCTTGGGGAAAATATATTATTAAATCTACAGAGTAAGATGTTACAGGCACTGTGCCTCCAAACCACAGTCTCCATCTTCTATCCCTCCTGTGATGAATCCAGGCTCCCCCATACATTAGAAACAGAGAAACTAAAATCTAATATTTACATATTAGCATAACAAGAATAAAACGCTCATGGGCAATTTGTGAGTGTTTATTAACTGCAACCTAGAACAGTGTAACCATGGCAGTGCCTTTTCACACACAGATGACAAGATGGGATTTCTTCCCTGCCTCCTTCTTTGTTAATTCTTCCTCTCTCTATCACTGGTAAAACAGGATGGAAGCGTAATAACTCACAGGAAGCGGTCAGTGCCAGTAGGACAAAAAAATCCTCTTTGGTAGACTTCCTTGGGAAGAACTTGAAGGACTTAAAGACTGCCCCAAGCAACTAACTTTTGGGATGCAAGGTCCCACAGGGCCCCTCAGGTGCCTTTAGGAATCTCCGAAGAACTGCCTAGCAGATATTTAGGGCCCTGAAAGGAGGCAAGAGGCTTAAAAGACCAAGAACAATGCCAAGGGAGAAGAGATAGGACAATCAAAGTGAAAAGATACTTACAGGCCCCACGTGAGGTTGATTCTGTATGAACTGATAGGTGACGTCATGCAAAAATAAAACAACAGGCCGGGCGCGGTGGCTCAAGCCTGTAATCCTAGCACTTTGGGAGGCCGAGGTGGGCGGATCACGAGGTCAGGAGATCGAGACCATCCTGGCTAACAAGGTGAAACCCCGTCTCTACTAAAAAATACAAAAATCTAGCCGGGCAAGGTGGCGGGCGCCTGTAGTCCCAGCTACTCGGGAGGCTGAGGCAGGAGAATGGCGTAAACCCGGGAGGCGGAGCTTGCAGTGAGCTGAGATCCGGCGACTGCACTCCAGCCTGGGCGACAGAGCGAGACTCCGTCTCAAAAAAAATAAATAAATAAAAATAAAACAACAAAACATAGTAACCACTTGCAAAACAATTTTACCCTTCTCTCTGTGCTTTGTTTGTGTACTTGGGGATCTTTTCAGTAAAGGATGTATCTGCATGTCCTTCCAGGCACTGTGGATATAACTATAGGATTCCCTGCTTCAGGCTCATATTTTGTCAATTTCCTATAAGAGTTGAATACAACTTATATTGCAACGAGGCTCTGGAAGACCAGCACAGTCCCCAGATACTTTCACGTTGCCGGGCACAGACAGGCACATTAGGCTACCTCTCAATAGACGGAGATACATTCTATGGAAATATCATGAATTAAGGAGAAAGGATACACTCTGAGAAGCTTCCTTCCAGGCAGCCCAGAGAATTAGACCATTGCTTATCAACGTTCAAGATACAACTGTAACTCAAGAAGTAAAAATGGTCATTATGGTGGCCCCAATGCAATTCTAGTACTTGTTCCCTCAGAAGGGAGCATTTGTTGCTTTTACTCTAGTTCGTGTTAGAAACATGGTTACTCTTATTCTTAGTTTCTACTGCTTAAGTTGCTATTGATTTTGGTGGGATAAGTGGAGATGGGGAAAAGATCGTATTTGAAATATACTTCAGAGCAAGATCCAGCAGGAGCTACTGAGTAAATTTCTTTGGGGACTGAGAGAAAGAAGATTAAGTAGTCATGTCTCTTCCTGGTTCTTTGCCTGCCTGCTCTGTCTTCTCTCCTGCTACTTCTCCACTGAGCACTTAGCACACTGCTTTCTCTGCCTCCCTCATTATTGCACAGAAAATCTATTCTTGAACCCAATACCAAAGCCCAGGGACACACTTGTAACTCTCTTTCTAACAGAGCCATTCTCCTATGGTATAAATATTTGTCTCCTCCCAAAATGTATGTGTTGAAATCCTATCCCCAAAGTGATGGTATGTGGAGGGGGGGTCTTTAGGAAGTGATTAGGTCATAAGTGTGGAAGTTTTCCTTGACTATTCCCTCAAATATGTTTTCCAAATTTTCAGATTTATCTTCTTCCTCTGGAACACCAATTAGTCTTAGGTGCGGCTATTTAACATGATCCTAAATTTCTTGGAGGCTTCATTCATTATTCTTTTTTCTTTACCTTTGTCAGATTGGGTTAATTTGAATGCCTCATCTTTGAGCTCAGAAATTCTTTCTTATACTTGTTTCATTCTATTGCTGAAACTTTCCAGTGCATTTTGTATTTCTCTAAGTGTGTTGTTCATTTCCAAAAATTGTGATTGTTTTATTTTTATGACATTAATTTCTCTGGAGCATTTTTCAGCTGTATCCTGTGTTTTTAAAAAATTTCTTTAAGTTGGTTTTCACCTTTCTCTGTTATCTCCTTGAGTAATTTAATAATCAACCTTCTACTTCAACCCTGAAAATACCATCATTCTTCACAGAACTAGAAAAAACAAGCCTAAAATTCATATAGAACCAGAAAGACCCCACATCGCCAAAGCAAGACTAAGCAAAAAGAACAAATCTGGAGGCATCACATTACCTGACTTCAAACTATACTACAAGCCTATAGTTACCAAAACAGCATGATACTGGTATAAAAATAGGCAAATAGACCAATGGAACAGAATAGAAACCCAAAATATAGTCAAATACTTACAGCCAACTGATCTTCAACAAAGCAAACAAAAACATAAGGTGGAGAAAGAATATCCTATTCAACAAATGGTGCTGGGACAATTGGCAAGCCACATGTAGAAGAATGCAGCTGGATCCCCATCTCTCACCTTATACAAAAATCAACTCAAGATATCAAAGACTTAAATCTAAGACCTGAAACCATAAAATTTCTAGAGGATGACTTTGGGAAAACTCTTCTAGACATTGGCTTAGGCAAAGAGTTCATGACTAAGAACCCAAAAGCAAATGCAATGAAAACAAGGACAAACTGATTGGACCTAATTAAACTAAAAAGCTTCTGCACAGCAAAAGAAATACTAAGCAGAGTAAACAGACAACTCACAGACTGGGAGAAAATCTTCACCAACTATGCCTCTGACAAAAGACTAATATCCAGAATCTACAAGGAATTTAAACAAATCGTGAAAAAAACAATCCTATCAAACAAGAAAAAAAATAATCCTATCAAAAAACGGGCTAAGAACATGAATGGACAATTCTCAAAAGAAGATATACAAATGGCCAGCAAACATATGAAAAAATGTGCAACATCACTAATTGTCAGGGACATGCAAATCAAAACCACAGTGAGATATCACCTTACTCCTGCAAGAATGACCATAATTTAAAAATAAAAATTAAAAAAAAAAAACAGATGTTGGTGTGGATGTAGTGAAAAAGGGACACTTTTACACTGCTGCTGGGAATGTAAACTAGTACAACCACTATGGAAAACAGTATGGAGATTCCTTAAAGAACTAAATATAACTACCATTTTACCCAGCAATCCCACTACTGGGTATCTACTCAAAGGAAAAGAAGCTGATAAATCTAAGATCAAGGCAGGTTCTAAGCACCTCTTCCTGGTACACAGACAGATAGCAATTTCTCACTGTGTCCTTAAATGACAGGAGGAGCAAGGCAGCTCTCTGGAATCTCTTTTATGAGGGCACAAATCCCATTCATGAGGCCTCCACCTAGTATAGATGGTCTATTGTTTAACAGAGCACAACACTGAAACTTAAGGGTAAAATACTACATTGCTGGTAGAATTTAAGAAAGTTGCATTGTCTGAATAATAAATGACATGAGTGTATATTTTCACAGGTTTACAAAACAGAGAGGAGAGAGCAATCCAACTAATATGGCCACAGCTTACAACCCATTTAGTGTAAACAATCAAGAAATCTTTTTTAAAGGGAAGACTAACACTGATTTTTTTTTTTTTTTTTTTTTGCATTTCTGTAGCTCAATTCATGTTTGTATCTTAAATCTTTAATAAAATTGTCAATACACAAAATATCTTGGGTGAGTAATTTTTGAGGGAAATGAGAAAAAGCCTGATTTCCATATCTACATTTCCATAAAGAAGAGAATAGGCGAAGCTGCAAGAAGTGAGGCATGAGCAAGTTCCAGGACCCTGCAGAAGCAGCAGGTCACAGCCAGAAATGACCAGAAAAATGGAAACCCTCGGGAGAGGGTTTCACTTAACTCTGGGTCTTTATAGGGCAACCACGTGATAACAGGGAAAAAATGGATTTTGACCATCAGTCACTTCTCATTTGACTAATCAAATCTATTAATTGTGGGGGATTGTTTATTGAGACAAATCGATATCCATGAAAATGTAACCAAGGCAGGAAGAACTATCAGATGGAAGCTTTTGTCAGAAACTTGAAGAGAGACCTAAAGGAGGGTTAGTCTTAAGCTCTACACTGCAAAGCATGACTCAACCTCTGGGATCCCAGCTGCCCAAAACCATCCTGTAACAACCATCACAGTGGCCAAGATTTTCAGGGAAAAGATCAATAAAATGTCCTTCTTAGAAGGAAATGGGAGAGAATAACTAGGAAGAAGAATAGGAAAGGTGCTATTACATCCCCTGTGTCAGTCTGTCAGTTTATCAATCCAACATAGCAAAACAACAACAAAAATGCTTAATTTACTTCCCTGTGAGGTTCCACCCCCCAAAAAACTTCTAAATTAGAAGACTAAACTTCAGATGAAAGATGAAGCAGCTTACATGACAAGAAAATAAATGTTGCCAGTCCAGCTGCTGCTCGGCTTCCAGGTCATTTCTGTGTCCCCTGAAAACACCACAGGGATGGTGGAAAGGGTATGAATCACAAAACAGGATTTTGGCATGGCTGGGGATACCTGTTATCCAATCCTATGTAGTGCTCCAGATGCTTTGAAATTGGCAATCCTTTGAAAACACACTCTTTTACTCATTTGTGTATCCCCAGAACCTGTCTTATGCCAGTAGCTGTCATATAATAATCTTCATGATTGTTTTATAATAACAGTAAGCATACATTAAGACAGATTATTATGTGGCGCTAAGTACTTGGTATGGTTTGGCTCTGTGTCCCCACCCAAATCTCATGTCCAGTTGTAATCCCCAGTGTTGGAGGAGGGGCCTGGCAGGAGATGACTGATTCATGGGGGTGGTTTCTAATGGTTTAGCACCATCCCCGTAGTGCTGTCTTATAATAGAGTTCTCACGAGATCTGGTTGTTTGAAAGTGTGTAGCACTTCCCCATGTACTCTTTCTCTCCTGCCAGCTATGTGAAGATGTGACTGTTTCCCCCTTGCCTTCCACCATGATTGTAAGTTTCTTGAGGCTTCCCCAGAAGCAGAAGCCGGTACAACCTGTAGAACTATAAGACAATTAAACCTGTTTTCTTTATAAATTACCTAGTCTCGGGTGTGTCTTTGTAGCAGTGTGAGAATGCACTGATACAGTACTTTAAGTAGAATTATGTGACTTAATTCTCACAAAAGTGTTGTGATGCAGACTGTCTACTCTCCATTTTATAGATGATAAAAAAGAGGCTTAAAGAAATTAAGGGAATTTGCCCAAGGTCACAGAACTTTTAAATGGTGAAGTCTGAATATGAACTCAGTCAGGCACTTTGACCTCCTCCAATCATTGAATTGCATTGACCAGAATGATAGAGGTATAAATCAAGAGACGAACTGGAATATATATATTAATACATTCCTGCATCTCCTGCTTCTTAAAGGTCTGTTTTATTCTTCCATTGCTTTCTAACAACCCACTACATACTATTTTTCCTTCCTAAGTCTCCTTGACCTTGAGTATTTATCAAGTGGGATAGTGATTCAATTCACTGCATTCTCTTTTATGTTGCAGATATGATATAGTGACTGGCAACTTGGTGCTAAAAATACTAGGCACAAACTTTTAAAATTGAGTTCTAGTAAAATAAAACCAGAGATCAAACCTGAAAATAGCTTACATTTATTTGGATTTCACCAGGGGAACATTAGCTCTTTATGACATTTGAAAGGCGATGCTTTTTATGATCTTTTTATAATTGGTTTACCAAAGCAGTCTGTCTTATTTAAATTCCAGTGATCCTGAAGAAAAATTGTGCATCCGTAGTTATCACGTAGTTGATGGACTTTAATCATTCATGACTTTAAAATTTTTTCAGTGCAAAGGAAATGTAGTTTGGCTGGATTCCATAAGAAAAATCTAGATGTTTGTTTGTGAATCACTGTTTAAATGGGAGTGTAAGGTAATTGGCTAGATAGTTCACAAAGACAGATACTGTTTCTTAAACCTAGTGTGAGTAATTTGATTAAATTTATTCTTTCTTTATGCTTGGATACTCCTACCATAACAAATTAACAACAACAACAACCAGCCTAAATTAAGTACTATATTTTTGAAGTATTTCATTCTTTGGCATATGTTAATGAAATTAAAATAAGAAAAGAAAACATGTTGACTACTCAAAAGTACAAATTGCTTCTGTTTGTCTTATGCAGTACAGAATGGGAATGAATGAACAAACGGCAGAGGGTATGGAAGTGAAGCCTTCTTCCATTATGTCCAAAAGGAGATGTCCAAGGGAAGTGCTTATTCACTCAGTATTTAACTAAGGCTTACTATATTTAGATACAATTAAGAGGCATTTATTATTATCATTAATGATCTCATGTTAATTCAAGTATCCAAAGCATTTTAGCTAGGTTATTGATCACTGAAGCTTTAGACAAAGAACACAGCAGTGGTGCTTTGTGTATCTAAACTTACAGGACATAAAGGGAAAAGATTAAAATCTGTGTCAGGGCTGAACACAGGCTCAACTGCTGAGTAAAAGGTACATATCTTTGTGTCTGATTATCAGGGTGGGACAGCGTGAAGCAATTGCCTACTGGCTTCACCCAGGCCAGTGGTTTTCAAACCATGTTCCACAAAGCCCTGGGTTATGTTTTGAGGATTATTTATTGAGACAACTCATCCTGATACTAGAAAAAGGTCTCCAAGAATATCCAGGGCCTCCTTAGGGTTGGTTAAGAGAGGCTGAGTGAGCAGAGCAAAAGCCCTAAATGGCTTCCATCAGAGCAAGTCTATTTTACTTGCTTTTGAGTGGTATTCCACTAATGATTTCATTTTAAAAAGCGTTCTGCTACTAAAATATGTTAGAATTGTGGCTTCTTAATTTCTTCAATTCTTCAGGTCTCAGCTTTAATACCATCTCTTTGGAGAGGCTTTTTCTGACCCTCCACCCATCCAAGATACCCTTTGCCTTAGAACTCTCTTACTCCTTACTATAAGCTTAATTATTTTCGGCTATTTATTTCCATAGTTTTGAATTGTCTGCCTCCTATATAAACACATAAGCTCTGCTATGGCAGATGCCTTATCCTTCTCATCCTCCTTGATCTTTTCTATGTCCTCTGTACTTTCCATCCTGCCTACACAAAGTAAGTGCTCAATAAATATGCCATGAAGAACTGAATGAAAACTAAATGAATGGGGTAAATGTGGTCATAGCTGTCTTCATTCGGGAATTCAGGCATGTCTCATTATGCCTGGAGGACCAGAAAAGAGAATTCTATACTACCAAATGGCCTATGTGTACACATGTAGCGTTCTGAGCAAGAACCAGTGTATAAAGAAATTAAAGTCAAAAGTTTCCTTTTTGCCCCATTCAGACACTTCGCTTCTCTGCATCTAGGCCTATTTCTGTAAAATGCTAGGATATATGCACATACATGTGTCACCTGAAAGTCATAATTTCAAAGATTGTCAAACTAACATATTTTATTCAGGTTATCTATACAACCTGGGGTGCAATTATTATAAAACATTGTGGAATAAGGATGATAAATGCTAGAAAGTGGGAAAATATATTTGTTAGAAACTGAGCAAATGGGCTGTCTTATTGCAGGAGGAGCAGCTATGGTTTTACATCTACAACAAGTCAGGTGAAATAAAACAAGCAAGAGGCTCCACAAACCCGTCCTGTCACCTCCCGTAAGCACACAGAGACTCTGGCCTCAGAAAAGAAAGTGATCCCAAAGGTCTCTGGTTGCTTGTGATTCTGTGTAGGAATTTATGATTCTTATCTTAGAGGCATTGACTGTGGCCTTGAAAAAAAAGGCAGGGGCAGTGAGTAGACTGTAATTTATAAACATAAATTAAACAAAGTCTGCTCAAGAACTATTCTGACAGTTCAGGTTTGGGTAGGCTCTTTCAAGGCCTTTTTATTCTGGGATAGTCACTCTTTTTCTTCAATTAAAAAAACAGATTTTGTTTTCTTATTAAAAAATGTATGACTATGGCTTTTTTTCCTACAGAAATTGTAGCCTTCATTGCCATTATTATCTTACACAAAACACCTAGTCTTTCTAGGTCTTTGCACATCTTCAAGTAATCAAATAATCTATGAAATCAACAAAGAGAAATGGAGTGACCTTGAAGTTTGATTAATTTACAAACTAACCACGAAGGATTTTAAGAATCAAGGGACTGAATTAACCTACAAGAAACCAAATAGTGCTTTTTGAGTCCCACCAATGAATGAAGGTTGCAAATTGTTTCTGAAGGTCACCTGAATTACTAATTATTCCACGTGGGGCATGGGAATAATTAGCTCCCTTCCTTCCTTCCTTCCTTCCTTCCTTCCTTCCTTCCTTCCTTCCTTCCTTCCTTCCTTCCTTCCTTCCTTCCTTCCTTCCTTCCCTCCCTCCCTCCCTCCCTCCCTCCCTCCTTCCTTCCTCTCCCTCCCTCCCTTCCTTCCTCTCTCTCTCTCTCTTTCTTTCTTCTCTTTTCTTTTCTTTCTTTTCTCTCCCTCATTGTGTCACCCAGGCGGGAGTGCAGTGGTACAATCTTGGCTCACTGCAACCTCTGCCTCCCCTGATCAAGCGACTCTCCTGCCTCAGCCTCCTGAGTACCTGGGATTACAGGCACCCACTACCACACCTGGGTAATTTTTTTTTTTGAGACCAAGTTTTGCTCTGTCACCCAGGCCAAAGTGCAGTGGCACAATTTCGGCTCACTGCAATTTCTGCCTCCCGGGTCCAAGCGATTCTCCTGCCCCAGCCTCCCGAGTAACTGGGATTACAGTTGCATGCCACCATGTTGGGCTAATTTTTGTATCTTTAGTGGAGGCTGGGTTTCGCCATGTTGGCCAGGCTGGTCTCAAACTCCTGACCGCAGCTGATCCGCCCACCTCGGCCTCCCAAAGTGCTGGGATTACAGGCGTAAGCCACCAAGCCCAGCCCTAATTTTTTTGTATTTTTAGTAGAGATGGGGTTTCACCATGTTGGCTAGGCTGCTTTCAAACTCCTCACTTTTGCAAGTGATCCGCCCTCTATGGCCTCCCAAAGTGCTAGGATGACAGGCGTGCGCGCCAGCCTCTTTCACTTGTTTAAAAAAAAAAAAAAATCTCAGGTTCATCATTGTGTGAGATTGGTTGACATTAGTAAGAGCCCTGTCAGTCTCTGATCACTGTCCCAACTGCTCTTTATTTCTGTCTCACTTTCTATATGCTTGCTGTTGACTCCAAGGTTAAAAATGAGAAAATGCCTCATCAGATGAGTTTAATGATTATATTTTGTGACCTGTTATGTGAGTATTTAATGTAAAAGCAGGTAAGAAAGAAGCAAATACACAAACGAGCTGTACTTTCCGTGAGAGGAATTCCAGTGGGTGGAAAATCATCTTGGATGGACATGGTCGCTCACACCTGTAATCTCAGCACTTCGGGAGCCCGAGGTGGGAGGATCGCTTGAGCCCAGGAGTTTGAGACCAGCCCGGGCAACATGCTGAAACCCAGTCTCTACAAAAACAAACAAACAAACAAACAAACAAAAAATTAGCTGGCCATGGTGGCACACGCCTGTAATTCCAGCTACTCGAGAGGCTGAGGTGGATCACCTGAGTCTAGGAGGCGGAGGTTGCCATGAACCAAGATTGCACCACTGTGCTCCAGCCTGGGCAACACAGTGAGACCCTGCCTCCAGAAAAGAAAAGAAAAATCGTCCCCTTCTCCTTGCAAAGATTACACAAGATCTATCGAGAATTTTATATGTTGCTTCATACAATGGGTCTGTTATAAGTTAATTTTTATAAAGCTCAAATTAGTTTTTATATCCCCATTCTTTAAAAATACTTTTATTAATGAATTCATTGATTTAGCAAATATTTAAAGCTCATGTAAAATATCTGGAGAAGAAAATTGCCCTTTTCTTCTTGTGTGTATAGCTACAACCAGAAATATATAAGAATGTCCATTTTCCTGCACTTACCAGCACTAGAAATATTATTTGAAAACATTTAAAATTTTTTCAGATGCAAATTATAGCATATAGTGGTTTTAGTGTATATATCTTTGAGTTCTAGCAATGCTGAACTTTCAGAAATAATGCTTATTGGCTGTTCCCATTTCTTTATGAATTGCCTGTTTATGTTCTGTATTGATTTTTAATTGAGGTGTCCATGTTTTTCTTGTTGATTTAAAACAATTCTTAATCTATAAATAGCATTTATCTGTCTTATATTGCAAACATATTTTCTTTGCTTATTCTTTGTTTTTTAATTTTTGATTTTATTTCCCTTGGGTTGCTTTCTATGGTGATAAGTGGATGAAAGCCTTTCTCATTCCAAGATCATGAAAATATATAACTATATTTGCTCCTACTCATTTCACTATTTTAATGTTTAAACTTTTGGTTAATATGCAATGATCTTTGGGATTTGATTTGAAGTAAATATCTAACTGCTTTTCCCTCAGTGGTTAGCGATTTATTTTAGTACTATTTGTGAGCAATCCATCCACGTTTTACCATCTAACATTATTATAACAACATTCTATTGACAAATGCATCCATCTTTTCACTGGTGATATTTTAATTAATTTTTATTTCATCAAAGTAATGGGAATATATAGTTATAAAATAAAATAGCACTAAGAGACATAAAATATGAATTATGTCCCAGCCTCGTTTCCAGCTAGAGATAAATACCTCCAACTTCTTTAGCCATTTTAATGTCATTTTTCATCTCTCATGCCTAAAAAAACTCCAGTTATTTCAAAGCCTGTTATCATATGTTCAGATTCTGTAAACTCCTTGTTCTACCTGCTTGATATGATTATCAAATATTGTCTGGAATTTAGTGCCTTGAGTATTGTCTTTCTCGCCGCCACTCTACTTCCCGATATTCTGCAGGATTTCAATACCTACACAGATAATGCACATATGCTCTGCACTTTCATGGGAAGGGTGACCGATGAACAAGAGTAAGGCCACATTCCATAACACAGGGTTTTTAAATTATCAGATTATGCATTTGTGTGTTATTTCTGTAATTAAAAATGAGAGATACTTTTATTAAATTCTGTCTTCTCCTCAAAATCATAATCAGATATTGATTGATAGTACATTTAACTTAGGGACTAACTAGAAATGGAGAAGAAATATTGTTATAATATTAAGTCTTCCCATACAGGACTTGTTATCCCCCTCTTTTTATTTATGGGTTTATTTATATCCTTCAGTAAAATTGCATAATTTCATTATACACCCTGCATATTCTTATTAAATTTATTCTTACCATTTTATGTTGTTATTGTTAAGGGGTTCTTTTCCCCATAATATTTTCTAACTGGTTGCATATTACAGGATATCTATTAAATAACTGACATATAATTTAGAGCTCTTTTAAGTTCTAATTATTTGGCATTGAATCTATTTGTCCAGAGAGATAGTCGTATAATTTCCTTATGGCCTACCATGATCACTTAATCTCTCTAAGACCTGGTTTCTCTTAATCCTTAAAGATGGATAATCTAAGTACTCACCTACAGGTTTGTTGCAATGATTAAGTGAGTTAATATCTATAGTACACTTAATCTGTGCCCAGCACATCCTGAACACTGTATCAGTATTAGATGTTGTTATTGTTACTATTACATAGTATCCCACTGAGATTCTGCATCCAGCACATTTCTCAGCCTGCTTTTTTGTAGGATCAAATTTACAAAAACAAACCAACAAACAACCCCATTAATAAGTGGGCAAAGGACATAAACAGACACTTCTCAAAAGAAGATATTAATGCAGACAACAAACATGTGAAAAAAAACTCAACATTACTGATCATTAGAGAAATGCAAATCAAAACCACAATGAGATACCATCTCCCGCCAGTCAGAATGGCCTTTATTAAAAAGTCCCAAGAAACAACAGATGCTGGCGAGGCTGTGGAGAAATAGGAATGCTTTTACACTGCTGGTGGAATGTAAATTAGTTCAACCACTGTGGAAGATGGTGTGGCGACTCCTTAAAGATCTAGAACCAGAAATATCATTCGACCCAGCAACCCCATTACTGGGTATATACCCATAGGAATATAAATCATTCTATTACAAAGATACATGAACATATAATTATCAAATGTTTTCTGCAATTTAGTACCTAGTACATTCATTGCAGCACTATTCACAATAGCAAAGACATGGAATCAACCCAAATGCCCAGCAAAGATAGACTGAATAAAGAAAATGTGGCACATATATGCCATAGAATACTATGCAGCCATAAAAAGAAATGAGATCATGTCCTTTGCAGGGACATGGATGAAGCTGGAAGCCATTATCCTCAGCAAATCAATGCAGGAACAGGAAACAAAACACTACATGTCCTCACTTATAAGTGGGAGCTGAAAAATGAGAACACATGGCCACAGGGAGAGGAACACCACACACTGGAGTCTGTCAGGGGCTAGGGTTGGGGGAGGGAGAGCATCAGGAAAAATAGCTAAGGCATGTTGGGCTTAATACCTAGGTGATGGGTTGCTAGGTACAGCAAACCACCATGGCACACCTATGTAACAAACCTGTGTTTACCTATGTAACAAACCTGTGCATCTGCACATGTACCCCAGAACTACAAATAAAAATTATTCTACAAGTGCCATCTTATCTTACTCTCTTATTCATTATTTTAGGCAGTCCATTTGTTCCAAAATTGTTAGGATGGTCTTGCCAAGACAAGAATCCACTCATTCCACACAAGCAGTCATTTCCCTGAAAGCGTGAAGTCTGCAGTTTACTGGTTCTCCTCTCACCTTTGTCTGTCTTGCACCACATCTTTCGTGATTTCCTCAATGTCTCTGAGGGTAAGTGACACTCTTCCATTGTTGCCAGGGTTCGTTGGCACTTCTCCCCTACCCTATTATTTGGGTCACTTCAACTGGCATTTGTAAGAGCAGAGTAATTAAATCGTATGTTCTAATTTCCATCCTGGATCAAAAATTACCTTTCTTTTACTCCCTAACTACTGATTTAGCTCTGTCCAAAGACACCTTCCTCCTAATCATCCTAATTGCCTTTGCCTGCAGTTGTGCATCTGTGGGTCCTCTCTTCCCCTTCCCCTTTCTCTCTTCATCCACAATAACTAAGAATGCTTTAAAATTGCAGACATTTTCTACTAGGAAAGGGTTATATGCAAACACTGTTAGAAGCACACTCAAGGTAAAGATTCTAATTAACACCCAAGTGGAAGTATCTCGCATGTCTGGCTCTGTGCCAAGAGGAATCAATCAGTGGTTAGTGCAGGAAATTAGAGAGATCAAACTGAAACAGAACTCCATCTTCTTCCCCAGTTGTAATAACTCCTTGTCTTTCTGTGAGTTGTTTCACTAAAATTACATTTTAGTATCTACAAGCAATAAGTATTTAATTCATAGCTATCAAAGAAAAAGAGAGCAATTTATTATCGATAAAATATATTTTCCTCTTAATCCTTCACTGACATTGCTAATGTCATTACTTTGGACTAAAGTTTAGAAAAAAAAATCATTTGCAGAGGATCATTGTTAGAGTAGAATGGTGCATTTGCTGCACTGAAGAACTCAATGGAAGAATTACTTGAGATCTGTAACATAAAGACACTGGCGAATAAATTTCACACATGATTCAACTTCCCAAGCTTTGTAGTGAGAAAGGTAAATTTGTGCAGCGATCAAATCAAAACTCACACAAAGGCCTCTATTTGATGAACAAGATATGGAAACTACATTGTTCCCAAATATTTAAGTCTCTTGGCCCCAGAGGAGTAGAAAATTTGGATTGTTCTAATATTCAAAATTCCCTAACATAGAGTTAAAGTATGCTTGGAATAGGCTTGTAAAAAATGTCTTTGGCCTAGAAATGTTATCTCAAAACAAAATGACAATTTGCTTTTTAAGTTTGCCAAGGGCAAAGGATCTTTTTAAGTACTTGCTTTCTTTCTTTTTTCTTATTTTCCTGCTATTGCTGAATTTAATTAAAAAATTTATTCTCATCTGCTGGTAGATTTCTATGTTTTCTTATATTAGGAATTCTACAAAAGCTTAGAGTGGAGGAGGGCATTTTATCAGAAAAGCTTTTCCTCCGTATTTATATTTGTTATATCCATATCCGTATCTGTATGAAGATACATTTCATTGTATCTACAATTTTAGATAAATTCTAACCATAAATGCTTTAGAATTGGGTTGCGTGGGATCAGGCAACAGCCTGTCACAAATTCCAGCCAAATCTGAGCACAGTTCATAAGTCCCTAGATAATGGAGTTGACTTAGATTCAACTCCATTTGACACATCTTTTTGGCGACTAACTGGACAGATATTTGGGGATTTGTGAAAATTCTGAAGGGTCTTCCGTGACTATGAAAAGCCTGTAGAAGGTAGGTGGGAGAGTGCATAACGGAAATCCTTGCTCTTCAAGCCTCACTTAGGATTAAAGGGAATTACAGGTTTACTGTTCATTGAAGAGAAACAAATGCCCCATTACACAGAAGGGATTAGAGCCTGGAGGAGCATTTATACCTTTGAAATGAGGTTTGCTATTTGCCTTGGAGTACAGGGCTGAGAGGCATAGACTGCATTAAAAACAGAGCCCTATCTATGAACTGGAATCACAAAATGAATGCTATCCAGGATGAGTCATTCTTTAGAACCTTTCTGTAATAATTGACATTAAAATCCTGATCTCAAAATGAATTTGAAAATTTTGTCTCTGAGTGAATCAAAGAAAATATGCTTATCATTCAACAGGAGAGTCCTCCTGAATGCTATCATTTCCCAGTATACATCAGCCTCAAACCATAATGCAAAAAAAAAAATACAAAAAATAAAAAGGAAAAGCCCAGTTTGTATGATGGCCTGGATAACCAGCTGATGCTTTTCTTGAAAGACTGACTTGGAGTTTGTAATACCCAGGGTCTATACTCTGGCTTTGGTGCGAATGTGTAGAGGTGTTTTGTGAATTTTCACCTGCTGCCTCTATTTCATGAATAGATATTAACACAGGTGTTCAGGAATAAGGAAAATGAAGCCAAGAGCATTTTCATGTTTTATGACTTTATAGGATGCGTGTGTATCTGTGTGTATTTACACGTAACAATTTGAAATGAATGGGAAAGAAGATGTATAATCTTCCTATTTGTTATGCCCTGCAATCTAAACTGTCTTTAGAGTATGACTTTAAAATTGACTGCTAAAGAAATCATAAAAGGGCTAAAGCAAAGGAAATTCACAGGTGCATGGAGTTCTCAAATATGATTTATTTAGTCAATCACTAAATATATTTTGAGCACATGTATATAAAGGGATTATGTAAGACACTATGAAGATGATGAAGAGGAATCACAGGTGGATTCTGGTAATGGTGTTTATTCTCTCATAGGACACATAGTCCATGTAAAAAACATTTACATATACGCAGATAGTAACATACACAAACAAATAACCATCATACAAAGTAAATGGTTACAGATATCATTAAGAGATGTAAATAAACTTCCTAGGATTTCAGAGGAGGAATTATTTATTGGGTGTGGGGGAGATGATCATAGGGGTTCTTTAATCTGGGCCATGAGGGACGGATGGTCTTTGGCCTCATCCAGATAGAGCATAGAGGGTAGTGTTCATCAGCCTTTAGCCCAGCACTCTGTAATCTAAGGCCATTCTCAGGCACGACTACAAAATGGATAAAATTAGCTTTTTGTTCTTTCTTATCTTCTCTTCCTCTGCACAAACTAAATGACTAACTTGATAATTTGACAAACGAACTCACACTAAAGCATAACTGACTAATATAAGGGTGAAATGCCACCTTTTCCAGCTACTGATGTTTTACCATGCTGTAATTCATGTTACTGTAAAACAACTATTCATGAAATAAATGATTATTCAAATGTAACCCAGAATAAAATCTGTGGAAATGTATTTCCCTATTTCCATTTCACCTTTGAATTCCCTTTTAACTTGCAATTCAGTGCAGAACATCTTGGATAACCCCATCCTTTGCTAGCACTGCTTCTTTATGGCTATTACGTTATGTTAAATTTGTCCTAAAGCTGCCTGGTACATAGAAAACTGCAACCTAACAGTAAGTAAACAAACTGCAAACTAACTTAATAATGTATCTTGGAACAGATAGCTGAGTCTCAGCCAATGACAGGCTACCAACTGATCAGGCTCTGTCTCTTTAAAAAAAAAAAAAAGTCTCATCACACCATGCCCAAATAAGGCAAATGCTGAGTTGCAACCAATCAAGCTGTTTCTTTTCTTTTTTTTTTTTTTTTTGAGACAGAGTCTCTGTCACCCAGGCTAGAGTGCGGTGTCATGATCTCAGCTCACTGCAACCTCCGCCTCCTGGGTTCAAGGGATTCTTCTGCCTCAGCTTCCCAAGTAGCTGGGATCACAGGCATGCACCAGCACACCCAACTAATTTTTGTATTTTTAGTAGAGACTGGGTTTCGTCAAGTTGGCCAGACTGGTCTCGAACTCCTGACCTCAGGTGATCCTCCCACCTCGGCCTCCCAAAGTGCTAGGATTACAGACATGAGTCATGGTGCCCAGACCAATCAAGTTGTTTCTTTACATCATCACTTCCTTTTTCTATCCATAAATAATGCCTGCCCACATGCTGGGGTGGAGCTCTCTGAACATCTTATGTTTCTGAGAGATGGCCGATGCATGAATTGTTCTTTGCTTAAATAAATTCTGCTGTGCTTAATTTGTCCAAAGTTATTCTTTTAATAAGCCATCATTAGAAGTAGGATCCAAGGCTGGGTTCAATGGCTCATGCCTGTAATCCCAGCACTTTGGGAGGCCGAGGCGGGAGGATCATGAGATCAGGAGTTTGAGACCAGCCCAGCCAACATGGTGAAACCCCATCTCTATTAAAAACACAAAAAATTAGCCAGGCGTGGTGGTGTGTGCCTGTAATCCCAGCTACTCAGGAGGCTGAGGCAGGAGAATCGCTTGAACTCAGGAGGCAGAGGTTGCAGTGAGCCATGATCATGCCACTGCACTCCAGCCTCGGTGACAGAGTGAGACTCTGTCTCAAAAAAAAAGAGAGAGAAAAAAAAGAACTAGGATCGAAAGTAGAGCTTTAGTGACCCCCACCCCAGAAGCAGCAAGTAACCAAACAAAAGTACCCTCTGGGGTCATGGGTGAGTTCTGTCTCAGATTTGAGTTCCACAAATATGTGTTTTGATCCCTCTGAATTTATTTGCAAAATGAAAAAGTCTGTGCTGGCTTCAGAAGTGGTGAAAGAAACAGGTCTGGGTCTTGTAGGGAAAGCCTTGGGTTTCTGACAGATCAGACCAAAACTGGACTGGGTTCAGGGTAGGTGGGTAAGGTTACTAGAATACAGAGAATCAAGTTTGTCTTGATTGAAGGAGACTAGAACCCCTGCATCTGGAACTTCAGCCAATTTTATGCATAAGAACTATGGACCCAGAACCTGTGCTTCTCTGGAGAACCAGTCCAGTTTCTGTAGAGTTAGGGTTTTTTTCCAACTATATAACTTTCTGTATTTGCCTTTGAAGTATTTTAATTATTCATCTGGTTAAACAAATGGCCATTATTATTATTATTATTATTATTATTTTTGAGACAGATTCTCACTGTCACACAGGCTGGAGTGCAGTGGTGCAACCTTGGCTCACTGCAACCTCCACCTCCCAGGTTCAAGCGATTTTCCTGCCTCAGCCTCCCAAGTGGCTGGGACTACAGGCACCTGCCACTACACCTGGCTCATTTTTTGTATTTTTCAGTAGAGATGGGGTTTCACCATGTTAGCCAGGATGGTCTCGATCTCCTGACCTCGTGATCCACCCGCCTCAGACTCCCAAAGTGCTGGGATTACAGGCATGAGTCACTGTGCCCAGCCACAAATGACAACTGTTTTACAGTTTACCTGTAATCTTATTTTGATCAAGTGTTTTAAACACTTGATATTTTGACAAACTTTCAAAAATCAAATTGTGAATTGTCTTTTTCTTGACTTCAAATTAACTTTGGAATTTTTGCGATGGACCCTTAAAACATCTCAAAAGGATATATTTCCTTATAGAAAAGAGATATGTTAAACTAATTGGGCTAATTTAATATATTAAATTATATGGGAAGCATTGTCAGATAATGAATAATGCTAAACGTTCTTTGAGTCATATTTGTATAGACGTATTATTAATGTGTGTTTCATCCATTGTATAAAATTCATAGAAATCTGATAGTTCTGTTATGCAATGAGTCCTAATTCTAGATATTATCCTAAAACATTGTGTATTACAGAAATAATCAAATCTTGTCAATTGCATCATTATTACAGTAAACTGTCATTAGATCTTTAGCCATGACAATTTTAAGTATTATTATTTGCAAAGAATTAATTGTTTTACTCTAGCCTTTTCCTGAATGCTATTACAAATCACTATAAATCTGACGTGCTTTGTCTTCAAGGGGATTCATGGAAAGGAATCTGACAAGTACAGGTTTCTGAACTTTAAGATCATACCACTCATCTCAGTAAGAATTCTCAGAACTGTAACAAAGAAACTGATTGGTTCATACACCTGGTTGGTAGCCCAACATCAAACAGAATGAGAACTAAGTGAATATCAAGGAAATGCTTCAGAAGATTTTCATGCTACCAGCCAGTACTGAAATTGTAAACATATGCAATTTTAATGAACTTTATAAGACTGACCCAAGTCAAATTACCTATGATAAACAGTGCTATTGCACCTGAATTTGAGAAATAAAACTTGTATTCGAAAGCATGTAAATCCAGTGTTAAGTGTGGACTCATAGAGAACCGAAATGGCTGACTGGCCCTTAAATCTTCCTTTATGCTCTATGACTTATTATAGGGTAGATAAAATTATACAAGTTGTGAAATAAATAGTGTGGTGGCTATCCTGAAATTGCTAAAGTGTTTTATAACCAATGTTTTGTTTCTCATACTCATAATTCCAGTAAGACAACAAAAAACTCAGGTAATACATTTCTGGTACCTGCTGTATTATTAAAACACTTACAGGTGGATTTCATTCAATTGCTGTCTTTAATTCACGCTTTCTGGTTGTAGAGAAGCTTTCTCAGGTAGGAAGGCCAATGCTATAACAGTAGCTGAAAGGTTATTGGAAAATGTGCTTCTCTTATGGAACATTACTGAAAAAATCCCCAGTGATGGAGGTACTGGTTTCACTAGGCAAGTTGTAAGACAAACAAAATATTACAAATGCAACAACATTTGGAAAAGTCAACTGAATCAATTGGATTGCCTTGGTCAAAAGTGTTATCAATTGATGGTGATCAGATCCACTCCCACTGGAAAACACAGATTGACCTTTTATAAAATAGTTACTAGAAGGCCTGTTCTCCTAATAATAGAACCTCATGTATCTCCTGCTCTTACAAACTCTGACATAACTCAATATGGCAAAGCTTTAGTACATTAAGGCAAAGTATATTTTCACCAGGTAAAAAAGAAGCCCTTCATGGTGCACCAAATGGTGACACCAGAAATTTCATGATCTAGATCCCAGAGTTTGTGTCCTTTGGAAAAGACATCAGAAAAATGTTGCCCTTAAACTCCATTCGAAAGGGATTTACCAAGTTCTTCTCTGGAGCAAAAGTTTAGGGCCTTGTGCTTAATAAAGCCCCTTTGGACTTTTAAAACTGTATAATCATTGGAGACCTCAAGGTAAAACTGACCATGATGTTTATTTTCAGAAGCAGATAGCATTCTAGATGTGGACGGCTTTCCCAAGATCACAGATCAAGACATCTCCTCGTCACTGTAGAACCTTTGTTCCTTTTCTTCTTTGCCCTGTGTTTCTTTTCTATTCATACATGGTGAAATCATGCAACAATTAAGATTTCATAATGTATAGCTTCCACTGGGAACTTACTTGAGTGTTGGATATGCCACATTAAACCTAAATCCTTAAATGATGTTAGAGGTTCTCTGGTTCACCCCATAACAAATTTCACTGATATTTCAAGTATGACTGTTTGTTCACATTGCGCATTTGGTACTTTCTGTAGAGTTAGGTTTTTAGATTCAGGTATTTTAGATTTCTTAATTCTTAGAGTAGGCAAAACCTAGTGAGGGTTTCTTTTGTTTTGTTTTGTTTTTCTTTTTTGAGACGAAATCTCATTCTGTCGCCCAGGCTGGAGTGCAGTGGCGCTATCTCCGCTCACGGCAAGTTCTGCCTCCCGGGTTCACGCCATTCTGCTGCCTCAGCCTCCTGAGTAGCTGGGACTACAGGCGCCACGACACCCGGCTAATTTTCTTGTATTTTTTTTAGTAGAGACGGGGTTTCACCGTGTTAGCCAGGATGGTCTCGATCGCCTGACCTCGTGATCTGCCTGCCTCGGCCTCCCAAAGAGCTGGGATTACGGGCGTGAGCCACCGTGCCCTGCCCCTAGTGAGGGTTTTGTAGTTAAATTATGCCATACATTGAATAAGAAAACAAACAAACAAAAAAGATAATTTGAGAGTTTGTAGACAAATTTATAACTCCAATTTCTTATCTGTTAGCCTCCAAACACATGATTGTTCAATAATGGAGCCTTTGACAAAAAATACTAGTGCTTCCCTACTGATGACCCCAACGCACAAGGCATTCCACAGAGAACTGTCTGTTGTGCCCATGTACAATTTATTTTTAATCTGTGCAGAATTTAATAATTAAGCATATGTGTTGTCAACTCTATGTCTCAGTAAGTGGAAAATAAGGGACCAATGTGGATTAAGGATTTTAACAGTACTATTGTCACTCCATAATCAATTGGAAACTGAACATTAGTTTATACCTGTTAATTTTCACTATGAAATAAAGAGAAATTTGCCAGCAGGCACAAAATCCCTTTAAATGGCCTTCTTTTGGTAGACTGCTCCTTCCTTAATATGGCATAAATGTAAATAGATTTATGATTAAAAATATGTCTCAAATATTGGCTATTATAGACAACTTTACTGCAAAAGTTATAGCTGCCCACAAAGCTTCTTTAAATTCTCTTGCTGAAGTTGTTATAGATAACATGATTTCTTTGGACTATCTATTGGCTAAACAGTGGGGGAAATGTGCACAATGGCTAACTCCTCCTGCTGCGCTTGGATAAATCAATCTGGTTTTGTAGAAATTCAATTGCAAGAAACCAACATACAAGCTACTTGGCTAAAGCAAGTAGATTCTTCTCCTGGCACATTTTTAAAATATACAGTTACGTATGGCTTAACCATGGGGATACATTCTGAAGAATGTGTCATTATATGATTTTGTGAACATAATAGAGTGTAGTTACACAAACATTGATGGTGTAGCCTACTGCACACTAGCCTATATGGCATAACCTGTGGCTCCTACTCTACAAACCTGTACAGCATGATACTGTACTGAATATTGTAGGCAATTGGAATACATTGGTAAGTATTTTCATATCAAAACATATCTACACATAGAAAAAGTATAGTAAAATACAGTATTGTATGGAGCCACCATCGTATGCAGTCCATCATTGACTGAAACACTGCTACACAGTGCATGACTGTATTTGATTTTAATCAGTTTGATTTCTGGAGGCTCCTGTTAAGGAGTGTGTTTCAGTCTCTTAGTATTATCCACCTGATAGCCATCATAATATTCTCCCTGGTGTGCCATATCCTCTCAAGAGTCTTAAATGCTCATATACAGCCATCTATTATACATAACATGGCCTCACTATGGTTTGAATTAAACACACACACACACAAAGAGAACATAAAGAAACATTCAACTGACCCCACCTGGTAAATTCTGAATTTCATATTGTGACAAAACCAGTCCATTATCATGGGAAAGAGAGTGATGTCAATGTCCAAGATTTTGGTCAATTTCTCAGAATTAAAAGACTGACAAAAAGGAGGAAACAGTTAAATTTAATTTGGCTTACAGCTGCCTCCATTTGCAACAAACAAATTGCAAATGCTCTCTCTTTTTTTTTTTTTTTTTGAAACGGAGTTTCCCTCTGTCTCACAGGCTGGAGTGCAGTGGTGTGTTCTCAGCTCACTGCAACCTCTGCCTCCCAGGTTCAAGTGATCCTCCTGCCTCACCCTCCTAACTGGGGTTACAGGTGCGCGCCACCACGCCCAGATAATTTTTGTATTTTTAGTAGAGATGGGGTTTCACCATGCTGGCCAGGCTTGTCTTGAAGTCCTGGCCTCAAGTTCTCTCTCTCTGCTCAGTCCCCCAAAGTGCTGGGATTACAGGCGTGAACAAACTTTGTTAAGAGTATATTTTCATAAGAGAAAGCTGAGTCTCAGCCAATCACAGCCTGCCAGCTGACCACGTTCAAGGCAAATGCTTCATCATGCCATGTTTAAATAAGGCACACGCTGAGCCGTAACCAGTCAAGCTGTTTTGCATACCACTTCTTTTGCTCTCAGCCTGCCCACATTGCCATGCGGAGCTCTCCAAACCTCTTCTGGTTCTGAGTGCTGCCTGATTCATGAATTGTCCTTTGCTCAAATAAACTTTGCTAAATTTAATTTGTATAAAGATTTTCTTTTAACACAGCAAAGCCAGGATCTCAATTAGAATCAAACATTTGCACTCTAGTCAGGGACCGACTTCAATGGCCTGCGGATTGGCATCTCTTAAGCTGAGTGAAAAAATAAAGGAGATGATTTAGACATCTTGCCTTTATTTATTTTAAAACCATGGACCAGTACTAAGAATTTATATTGTTAGTATTAAAAATGGCTAAAATTGTGGGATGAAATAGAGCAGGAGGGAATAGAGCAAAGAAGGCATACAGAACAGAAGTGATGTTTCTGTGATTCTGTGAGGAAATAGCTAAATAGAATAAAATACACAATACTATGACCTTGGAAGTTCTGTTCTGGGAGCAGGAGAAACTCACATGTGGGTGATGGAATCATTTGGCTCCTCTGACTGCCATAGAAAATTAACTGCTTTCAGTTCTACCTCTGAATTCTCTCCGTTACTTCTTTTCTCCTGTTCATCTCCCCTGCCTCCAGCCTAGTTCTGCACTATGTTCTTATTGTAATAGAGTCTGTAATAGACCCAAATCAAAGCTTGTTAAGAAATGTTCACTTCTTAGTCCTTTTTTCCCACAGTTGTCATCGTGTGCCTTCTTCACAAGCCTTCAATAGTAGGCTTACCTTCTGAATGAAGTAGTAACTCCTCACAGCTCTATTTTACATCCTCAATAACATTGCTAACATAACTTTTGCCTTTTCTCTTGCTATTCATATGTTTATTTTTGTGCTCCTAATTAAACATGACTAATGCCACTATTTTTATTATCATCACTAACATTTATTGGTACTATTACTTATCTCTGATGCTACCACCACTGCTGTAATGCCACTATGTATCCTAATGGTGAACATTTATTGAATGGTTAATATGTGCCAAGTACAGTGCTTAGGCACTTTTATTCAATCCAATTGCCAAATAATCACTGATCAGCTGCAGTGCGCTCTGTGCTACAGTGGTTAGCACAATAAAATAGACAGGGATTTGCCTCTCACGTTCATGAGCTCACAGCTCCACACTTCTTATGTACATTAATCCTTTCCATAAACTTCTGCAGGTAGGTATGCTTGTAATCAACATTATTTTGCAGATGAGAAAACTGAGGCTGAATTTACATAACTCACGCAAGGACTTAAGGATAAGAGGTGAAGCTTCCAGATCTCTCTGGTTGCAGACCCTCATGCCATCTACTCTGCCCTTCTCAACGTTGTTCCTTCACCTTTCCCTTCATGCCCACTCTTTGGCCACAGATCCTTGGGGGTAGGGATTGTGTCATATTCTTCTGTGTACAATGAGTAGCATCTTTAAAGCTTAATACATGTTTTGTGGTTAAATGAAATAGAAACAAAAAGCCTAGTAACATCAGCCCCTAAGGACCTCAATTACTTGTCAGGTTGCTTTGTACTGAGCAAGAGCCTCTCCAGGAGTGATCAATGTCTCCTCACTGTTTAAAATAGAAGACAATCTGCCTCACCCACAGCGTCTAGTAAAATATTTCATTGATTCATCTGTTACTGTGCCAGAGAAGCAAGATTAATATTCATTTTAAATTCAACTGATAAGATAGTGTTACCAAATCTCATGTTTATTCTTTTTCCAAATGTGCACTACTGCACTCTACTAATGTTCCATCATGTCCTGCCATAATGCATTAAGGGCAAGATTGGTGACATTTGCTTGGAATCAGACACCTGTTATCAATTTGGAGAGTGGCTTATATATCCTGCTTCAAAATGTCCAGGGGGCCAATGGAGATGAATGAGGCTTTGTTAATGTCCCTGCTGTTTATGATACAGCTTCTCTTTACTTAGAAAACCATGGAGAAATACTCCGCTAAATATAGTCTTAACACAATCATCATGGAAAGAATCACCTTTAACACAGTCTGAGTTCTCTCATTGTCACCTCTCATAGCACTTTCGCGACACTTCCTTTCATCTTGCATCCTGGCTATCATAGAAATCCCAGTCTCCCCAGTTAAGAGACAGAGAGGCTGAGGATGAGTTCTAACAGTATCAAGTAACACACAAAAGTCAATGATAATTTCAGAGCATTCCAAGAATGCAAAAATGTGGGGCAGAATGTGAATTAACCATTCAACAAATATGTATTGAGTATCTCCTGACCAGGAGCAATCTTCTGTGCCAAAAGATTTCTTCTGCCTTCAGGGGCCCTGCAGTCTATGGGGAAAGTCAGACTAGCAGTCAGCTTCCAATATGCTGTGGTAAGTCTTCTGATAAGGAGCACCCCAAACTATAGAGGTGCCCAGAAGGAGTACTTTATTCAGTCTGAGAGTTCAAGAGAGCATTCCAGAGTATTGGTAGCCAGGATATAAGAGTGGGGAGGGTATTCACAGTGAGAGTAAAAGAGCAAAGCACTTGAGAAATGAAAATCAGAGATAAACGATAGAATCAGTATACACAGAGGTTGTATGGAGACTACAAAAAAAAATCTATTTAAACTATATTGATAATCTTCCATTATTGGCCAGTGGTGCAATTTAATATATTACTGTTGAACTCAGAGATGCCAAACAAACTGTCCTTCATTCAGAATGTGTAACTTAATCTGCTGTAGTGTGCTATTACGGATTAAATTTGGCCACCTGGTCTTTGACACTCCTCCCTTGGAAAAATGTGGTCTACATCTTCTCCCTTTGAATCTGGGTAGGCTCTGTGATTCTCTGACCAATAAATAAAACAGGAAACGACCCTATGGAAACTCATAGACCTGAGCCTCAAGAGATTTGTAGCTTCCATTTTCTATCTCTTGGAACTTCTGCTTTTGGAATCAAGTGTTCCTGCTGTAAGAAAGCCCAAGCCAACTGCTCATGAAGACACCAATTGGAGGACAAATGGAGACCTTTGACAAGAGCTTCAACTGGTATCCCATCAGCCAGCCAGAACCTACTAGCCAGCCATGTGAGAGAGCCTTCTTGGAAGGGCATCCTCTAGCCCCAGCCAAGCCATCACAGCTAACACTGCCTGGAGTGGATACAAGCCAAATTGTAGATTAATAATTTAAGCCACTGGGTTTGGAGATGATTTGTCATGCAACAATAGATAAATGGAGCTAGCACCTACTTTAAGAACCTGTACATGGTGCTTGGCTAGCAAGGCAGTTTGCATGGATGAGCCCATAGAAACATTAGCACTGGTGCACATCTCCCTCTATCTTGGTGGCTCACATATGAATAAAAGCAGTCATGAAGGAAGATGGGATTGAGAGGTGGATGTCAGAAAATAACTCTGCCAGATGCTGCCTTTCATGTTCTCCATTGTGATCATCTGGACAATAATCCCAGCTGAAATGAACACATGTTCTCAATTAGAACCTATTGATCCTAATTGGGAACATAGTACATGCCAAGCTTGATCTCTACATAATTGCCGTTGAGAGTCTAAGAGATTGTAGTGAGAATGACAGACATGCTCAAGAATTTAAAAAATTTTTTGAAGAGCCATCTTCTGTATATTTGGTCCTGAAAACCAGTGCCACCCAACTCACAAAGCTTACAGGAGGATTAATCAGACTGTGCTTAGGAAGTCCTTGGAATCTAGAGACATAAAAATTACAGACTAATAGAAAATGTTGTTAATATTAACTGACAGTTCCACTATTTTTTTTTTTTTCAGATGGAGTCTCACTCTGTTACCCAGGCTGGAGTGCAGTGGCGTGATCTCGGCTCACCACAACCTCCACCTCCCGGTTTCAAGCGATTCTCCTGCCTCAGCCTCCAGAGTGCTGGGATTACAGGCGCCCACCATCACGCCCGGCTAATTTTTGTATTTTTAGTCAAGATGAGGCTTCACCATGTTCGGCAGGCTGGTCTCGAACTCCTAATCTCAGGTGATCCACCCACCTCAGCCTCCCAAAGTGCTGGGATTATAGGCATGAGCCACCGCGCCCAGCCAGTACTACTATTTTTAAGTGAAGAAAAGCAAATATAAAAATGTAATAAGCAAACAAACACATATTGCTGATAATTTGGTTTGTTTCTGTGACAATCATTATCCTGGTCACCCAGACTTGAAATCCAGGACTCCTTTTAAAAACAGTTGCAAAAATTGCAGATTCAGTCTTCACATTTTTTTGGTTTTGCCTCTGCTCTCATCTCTCCTTCCCCACTGCCACTTACCTACTTCAGTATCTCAACACTTATCCTATCATAAACACCCCTAGTTGATCTCCCTGACTCCAATTTCCTTCCTTCCCAGGTCAACTTCAACAGTTTCTAGATTAGTTTTATTTAATGTCACTCTCCTGCTTAAAAACCTTCAACTGTTTCCTATTGCCTTATAATAAAGTCAAACTCAGAAGAGCATGTCAGGGCTTCTAGGGCAAATCCAGAAATATGAGGCCTAAAGCAAAGCCAAATGCACGCTGAATGCCACAGGGCAGGCAGAGAGTGCTCCTGGACCGGGGCAGATTGGCTCTGTGCTGTAATGATGCAATCTGGTGAGAAAATCAGAACTAATCACCCCACCACACACACCAGGCAAAAGGTGGCAAATCCACAGCTTCTGCTAGGATAGTTTTAGCTGAAGGAGAGGCCATGAGAGGTATATGGCTGGAAATCTACCCTGCTGATCATTTAAAGTCAAGTAGATGCAATTTAAAAGAAGGGGAATGAAGGTGGAAATGCACATTGCTCTGGAAGATAATGCTAACCACTCACTGAAATGCTAATGGTATGCAGTGGTATGAAGGCCAGGTCAGCTCAGGAAATGTCTCCCTCCTTCGGTGCTTATCACAGAAGTTTCCAACTGGAGGCTCCTGGGTTGGATTTGAGCTGGATACACTTTTAGATCTGCTATGTAGCATTTACTTTTTACATGGGTGTCATTTTGAAAGTCTGGACTTGTCATCTAAAAAATCCCCAAATTTTTAACTTCCTTAATAGAAGCAACTCAGGAGATACAAACATGAGACCCACATGATCAAAATCCACCAGAGCTGAGTGCTGGCTGCCCTGTTAGGACAGGGCTTGTTACATTCATCACCTAGTCTGCTTCATTCTTGGTGTGCTTCCCACAAGAAGCACTCATGGTTGTGACTCTCAGTGTATGCTATTTAGTCTTTAAGGCTTTTGACAAAATTCAACAGCCCTGCATGCTAAAAACGCTCAATAAATTCGGTATTGATGGAACGTACCTCAAAATAATAAGAGCTATTTATGACAAACCCACAGCCAATATCATACTGAATGGGCAAAAACTGGGAAAATTCCCTTTGAAAACTGGCACAAGACAGGGATGCTCTCTCTCACCACTCCTATTCAACATAGTGTTGGAAGTTCTGGCTAGGGCAATCGGGCAAGAGAAAGAAATCAAGGGTATTCAGTTAGGAAAAGAAGAAGTCAAATCGTCCCTCTTTGCAGATGACATGATTGTATATTTAGAAAATCCCATTGTCTCAGCCCAAAATCTCCTTAAGCTGATAAGCAACTTCAGCAAAGTCTCAGGATACAAAATTAATGTGCAAAAATCACAAGCATTCTTATACACCAGTAACAGACAAACAGAGAGCCAAATCATGAATGAACTTCCATTCACAATTGCTTCAAAGAGAATCAAATACCTAGGAATCCAACTTACAAGGGATGTAAAGGACCTCTTCAAGGAGAACTACAAACCACAGCTCAGTGAAACAAAAGAGGACACAAACAAATGGAAGAACATACCATGCTCATGGATAGGAAGAATCAATATCATGAAAATGGCCATACTGCCCAAGGTTATTTATAGATTCAATGCCATCCCCATCAAGCTACCAACGAGTTTCTTCACAGAATTGGAAAAAACTGCTTTAAAGTTCATATGGAACCAAAAAAGAGCCCACATCTCCAAGACAATCCTAAGTCAAAAGAACAAAGCTGGAGGCATCACGCTACCTGACTTCAAACTATACTACAAGGCTACAGTAACCAAAACAGCATAGTACTGGTACCAAAACAGAGATACAGACCAATGGAACAGAACAGAGTCCTCAGAAATAATACCATACATCTACAGCCATCTGATCTTTGACAAACCTGAGAGAAACAAGAAATGGGGAAAGGATTCCCTATTTAATAAATGGTGCTGGGAAAATTGGCTAGCCATAAGTAGAAAGCTGAAACTGGATCCTTTCCTTACTCCTTATACGAAAATTAATTCAAGATGGATTAGAGACTTAAATGTTAGACCTAATACCATAAAAATCCTAGAGGAAAACCTAGGTAGTACCATTCAGGACATAGGCATGGGCAAAGACTTCATGTCTAAAACACTAAAAGCAATGGCAGCAAAAGCCAAAATTGACAAATGGGATCTCATTAAACTAAAGAGCTTCTGCACAGCAAAAGAAACTACCATCAGAGTCAACAGGCAACCTACAGAATGGGAGAAAATTTTTGCAATCTACTCATCTGACAAAGGGCTAATATCCAGAATCTACAAAGAACTCAAACAAATTTACAAGAAAAAAACAAACAACCCCATCAAAAAGTGGGCAAAGGATATGAACAGACAGTTCTCAAAAGAAGACATTCATACAGCCAACAGACACATGAAAAAATGCTCATCATCACTGGCCATCAGAGAAATGCAAATCAAAACCACAATGAGATACCATCTCACACCAGTTAGAATGGCAATCATTAAAAAGTCAGGAAACAACAGGTGCTGGAGAGGATGTGGAGAAATAGGAACACTTTTACACTGTTGGTGGGATTGTAAACTAGTTCAACCATTATGGAAAACAGTATGGCGATTCCTCAAGGATCTAGAACTAGATGTACCATATGACCCAGCTATCCCATTACTGGGTATATACCCAAAGGATTATAAATCATGCTGCTATAAAGACACATGCACACGTATGTTTATTGCGGCACTATTCACAATAGCAAAGACTTGGAATCAACCCAAATGTCCATCAGTGACAGACTAGATTAAGAAAATGTGGCACATATACACCATGGAATACTATGCAGCTATAAAAAAGGATGAGTTTGCGTCCTTTGTAGGGACATGGATGCAGCTGGAAACCATCATTCTCAGCAAACTATCACAAGAACAGAAAACCAAACACCGCATGTTCTCACTCATAGGTGGGAACTGAACAATGAGATCACTTGGACTCGGGAAGGGGAACATCACACACCGGGGCCTATCATGGGGAGGGGGGAGGGAGGAGGGATTGCATTGGGAGTTATACCTGATGTAAATGACCACTTGATGGGTGCTGATGAGTTGATGGGTGCAGCACAGCAACATGGCACAAGTATACATATGTAACAAACCTGCACGTTATGCACATGTACCCTAGAACTTAAAGTATAATAATAATAAAAAAGAAAAAAAAAAAGAGTTCAGGTTTGTCCTTGGAAGAATTGTGAGAGAAAGAGAGAGAGAGAGAGGGTGTGTGTGTGTGTGTGTGTGTGTGTTTGTGTGTGTGTGAGAGAAAGACAGAGAGACAGAATGAGCCATTAGATGGACACTTCCTTCCTTCCTTCCTTCCTTCCTTCCTTCCTTCCTTCCTTCCTTCCTTCCTTCCTTCCTTCCTCTATCTCTCTTTCTTTCCTCTCTCTCTCTTTTTTTTTTTTTTTCTGAGACAGAGTCTTGCTCTGTCGCCAGGCTGGAGTGTAATGGCGTGATCTTGGCTCACTGCAACCTCTGCCTCCCAGGTTCAAGCGATTCCCTTGCCTCAACC
Organism: Theropithecus gelada; assembly: GCF_003255815.1. Lineage (NCBI taxonomy): Eukaryota > Metazoa > Chordata > Mammalia > Primates > Cercopithecidae > Theropithecus > Theropithecus gelada. Next base: position 65,706,650 of record NC_037685.1, on the reverse strand, counting down.
CCTTGAGTAGCTGGGACTACAGGCGCACACCACCATACCTGGCTAATTTTTTGTATTTTAGTAGAGTCAGGGTTTCACCATGTTGGCCAGGATGGTCTTGATCTCCCGACCTTGTGATCTGCCCGCCTTGGCTTCTCAAAGTGCTGGGATTACAGGTGTGAGTCACTGTACCCGGCCTTTTTTGTTTGTTTGTTTGTTTGTTGTTTGTTTGAGACAAAGTCTTGTTCTGTCTCCCAGGGTGGAGTACAGTGGCATGATCATAGTTCCCTGCAGCCTTCATCTCCTGGGCTCAAGGAATCCTCCTGCCTCAGACTCCTGAGTACCTAGGATACGAGGGCACACCACCACAGCTGGCTAATCCATAGCTCCTTAAACCTCACCTCTCAGCCCTGTAATAACTGTTTAATCAGCCTAGCTCTGAGCCCATTTTTTTTCCATTTCTTCTTTCACACATACAATGCCTTTTGTTGGTGTGCCTAAATTGCTATTAGATAGACTCTTTCCTGTTCTCCAGCAGAATTCTGGCTATCCCAGTGTTCCTCCAGCATGGCCTCTACTCATTCTGATTCAACGAGGAATGGGAAAGTTATGCTTTTCATTCTTTCCAGATATTTCTAGACCATTGTGTCATGAGTTACTTTTATGTATTCATTCTCCCAATATTTCATCTGTTAAAATGCAAATTATCCTTTTACACCATGCTATCCCTAACTAATTGGGTGACCTTATGCAATAATTAAAATTTATTGTGACTATATGCTAGCCACTTTAAACACTTAATTACATTAAATCCTCATGATGATGTTATAAGTTACTTATTATTATGTTTTTATCATAGCTGAGTAAGCTGAGGCTCTAAAAGGTTAGACAGCTTTTCAGTGAAGAGTACCCTAGCCCAGGTACTCTCGGGGTCAAGGTTTTCTCACAAATAAAATGAGAGGATTGTATTGGGAAGTCTCTAAAGTCAGAGGAAACTCTGACTCCATGTCAGCTGGCTGCACCCCGCTCTGCACCCCGCTCTGCACCCCCATATGAACTGCAGTGGAAACAGCAGAGGCAATACCTAGAACAAGCCAGCCCAGAGAGGCCTCAGGAGCACAGCTGCTTCTCTTCACTTCTAATCTACAGCCTCTTGGTAACATTCTCTTTTGCTTCTTTCTGTTTCTCCCTAGCCCTTGGAGTCACCTATCTTTGTTGATACCTCCTTTGATTTTCCTCTGCCATCTCTTATGCTGTCTTTCAAAATGAGAGCAGATTCTCACTCACATAGCCAGTTGGAAAATGAATAAGAACATTTCATTAAGGAAGGATCTATTTGCACACGTAAATTTGTTCCTGTTACGCCAAAGAACAGACAAATAGTAACTCTGTCTAGTATCATTAGTTCCTGGAAGGAGTGGCTGTTTGTTTTGGTTAAGTCAACGTGTATTTGTCAACTAGGGCTGCCACAATGGAATGCCATGGACTGGGGGCCTTGAACAACAGAAATTTATGTTCTCGTAGTTCTTCGCTGGAAGTGCAAGATCAAGATGTTGATAGGGTTGGGTTCTAGTGGGGCCTCTCTCCTTGGCTTACAGATGGCCATCATCTCACTGTGTCCCCATATGGCCTCTCCTCTGTGCACACACATGCTCCTGCTGTCTCTTCCTCTTCTTGGAAAGACACCAGCTCTATTGAATTAGGGCTCTACCCTTATGACCTCATTTAACCTTAATTACCTCCTAATGGCCCTATCTCCAAATTGAGTCACATCGAGGGTTAGGGCTTCAGCATAAGAACTGGGGAGAGAGGAGTGTGCACATTTCAGTCTATAACACAAAGTATAATACTTAGCTCAATGTTTGCTAAGTAAAGATAAAACGCTGTCTTCTAAGCTTTCATAGATAGGGCTAGAGAATAGAATAGTAAACTGTAGCAATATTAAAAAATAAGAGATTTCAACATGTTTCAAAGTCTCAACTTTTAAATTATACAGTATTTTCTATCACCTCTGCAAGTAAATTCTGTAGGTTTCCTAAAAACTTAGTCTGTGTGCATTGTTTAAATTTATGATGCCTAAATTGCCTTAAGGGGAATAAAATTTTTAAATGTATATATAGGAAGAATTATTGATTCTGAAAGAAATTTAATATCCTACGACTGCTACTAAGTTTATTTCCCAGCAAACACATTTATACTTAGATTCACTACTGATACATGCAAAAAAGGCCATTTCCAAGGTTCCTTAATTAAAATATTCTATCAACAGTATTTTTTATCATATGAAATTTTCATTTTATTTCAATAAAGTGTATTTTTTATTGGAAAGAAAAACAAGTTCACTTCAAACATTTTACTTAAGCTTAACATATCTATTTTAAAAGAAGTCTATTTATACGGTGGGTCCTGCAATCTCACCACGGGACAGATAGATCTTTCCTGAGACCAAAGGAGGATACATATATCTAAGCACAGAAATGTGGCCTCTTATGTCTACCTTCAGCTGCCGGTGAATTTTTGCAATGACCCTTGCTTCTCCCAGGTGTTCGCACTGTGTATCTGCCTCCTTGCCCTTTGCTCCTTTCATCTCTTCTGCTGTCCGTGGAAAGCTGAATGCACCTTTGGCCTCGTTTTTCATCCACCTTTCCTCCCATGTCATTGTCTTTTTTTCTTTCCTTGTTGTTCTTTGACTCCTCTCTCACAGGCTCTGGTGCTCAGTGCAATATGGCAGGCACCCCGGTTGGTCAGAACAGTCACTTTCCAATAGGCTATACCAATGCATGTCAATGCTGTACATTACCAGAGGGCAGAATTCGCGTCTGGAATGAGGGTAAATCTATTCTTTTCATGAGTCTCAATTTATGGGTAGCTTCACCAACAAGACCCTTATCTTTACTGGGTCACAAGGATTCCACTTTTGTGTAAACCTTCAGATGAAAATGCTTTTTATCAATACAAACATTATTGGAAGCTACCATATTGCTTTGAGATGAAGTTAAAGAAATGTAAATAATTTTAAATAGAAATAAATGAGGTTGGTGTAGAAAACAATCCCCACCAATTAGTAGCATAATAAGTCTTCTTTCCTCTTTGTATTCAAAGAAATGACAACTCAATATAACCTGCTCGCCATAAGCCGATGAGGCTGTTATCTTTAATAATAAAAGTGTCATAGTTTATTTGTGAGTGTAGTGAGGGTTTTCTGTTTTATCCTACTAGAATTAGCAAATAGGCTCTTACTGATGTGGTGTTTTTTTGCACAGATTTATTTGAGATTTTGCCCAATCCTACTTTCTCAGAATTCTTAAAAAAAAAGGAAGAAAGAAAGAAAAGGTTAGTGAGGTTTCTATCCTGGGATAAAAAATAAAGTTTAAATAACAAAAGCCTATATTATGTTAGCACAGTCTCTACTTTACTGAGATGTAAGAAGAAAGTCTTTCTTGTAAAACCACTATGGGAAAGTACTAGGTTTAACATGTTTAAGGGACTTATTATCTGCATGACACAGCTCCAAACACTTCACATAAATTAACTGTAATCCACACAATAATCACAGGAGTGAAGTATTATTATGCCTACTTTATAGATGAGAAAACAGAGGCAAATTTATATACACTACATTCCAGAGCCAATATTCACACTTGGATAGTCTGGCTCTAAATTCTTTGTTTCATATAGTGGTTTCTAGATTGCTTCAGACACATATATACTCACATATTAAAAGAAAGACAAGGGGGAGTAATTCACTCACATATTAAACGAAAGGTGAGGGGGAGTAATTCTGAAACCTGGAAAGTGTAAAGCATACATGCTTTTGAAAGTTTAAGGAGACATCGTTTTGATTAAGACTTCTGCCTTCAAAACAGTGAGCGCTTTAAGGTCCACGGCTACTAAATGTTGTAAGATATGTTTATCCTCAGTATAAGAAATGAAATGCAAATCAAGGCTGTGAAATTCCATTTCTTCCTTAGTAAGTTGGCAAAGGATCAGAAGGCTGGGGAAAAATGTTTTGTCACAGGCTTGAGGACACAAGCACTCTCGCTGTGGGTGGGCATGGAAATATATTAATAGAAGGAAGATTGATGCCGGGGAACAGAAGAGCTTTTAAAATGTCCAGCTCCTTTACTCAGTTAATTGCAGAAACTTCCCAAATCAGATTATTACATGAGGACCAAAAGATACACGCCCAAGCATATTTATCCCTGGGATTCTCAGAAATTATCACACAGCTGAAGCAACCTAAATATCTCTCAGTGTGGGACTGGTCGAATAAATGATGGCACATCCACCAATGCAACCATGTAGCCAATAGAAATCATGCTATTAGTCTATGCTTATGCTGAGGAGGTTTGTCCATGTCATGCGGGCGAGTGAGAGGTGTTGTACAGTATGTACGATATTAGTTGATGTGTCACTTTGAACACAGATCTGTATGTGTGAATATGCATGAAGCAAGAGCTAGAAGGCTGTCCACTAATAGGGGAAGAGAAAGTATTTCTTAGTACGGTACTTTTTACAACAGTACTTTTAAGAATAAAATTACACCCCCACCAAGAAGGAAACAAACAAATAACTGGCAAATGTTTGGGAAGCTAAGGGGGCTAATGTCTGTCCGGTTGCTGGGACCTGCTCACCGCGGTCCTCTCTCTGCTCTGATTGCCTCCCCATTGCCATCAGATCTGGGCTCTGGAATCTCCTCCGTTGCCTCCTTAGCCTATCGTTGCCAGCTGGCTAAGCCTGTGGACTTGATTATTTACCCAGTTCTATCTGAGACAACCTCTAGGGCCCCAGACCCAGCTGCCTCCCAGGCCTCAGACCCCAGTGGGACTCCAGTTTATTTCCCAAGAGCTCATAGAACATTTACTGGGGCCTTGGGGGTGTGAGTTGAAAGGCAGAAGAAATTGCTCTTTCGTTAAAGAAAAATGAGTCAAATCAAATATACAATTTCTGTGCAGTGCCTAGAAGGGTGTCTACAGAGAGATGCATGATTAATTCCAGTGCACTGTATCTCAGCAAAGCTCCACTCACCTAGGCTGCCTCACCTTGGTGCATTTCCTTCATCCTCCTTGGCACATGCATATTTATCCATCTCTCATGTAGTGCTTAATATGTGCTAGGACCAGGAACTTAATTTTTAAATAATTCTTTATTTTGATATAACTTCAGAGGTGCAGGAAAGTTGCGAGAATAGCACAAAGTATCTCTGGATGTCCCTCATCCAGACTTCCCAAATGTTCATATTTTACTATAGTTGCTTTACTTTCTCTGCCTCTGTCTCTCAGAATAAGTTGCAGATAGAATATTCTTTTATTTCTAAATACTTCAGGCATATTTCCTAAACACAAGAATTAATTTACATAAGCATAGTATGATTATCAAAATCAGGGAATTAAAATTATGATAACACTACTATTTAATGCAGACCTTATTTAGAAATTGCCAATTATCACAATAATATCTTTAATAGCAAAAGAAAATTCAAGAACGTTTATTGCATTCAGTTGTTATGTATCTTTAGTTCTCCTTAATCTTAGATATTTCCTGTATCTTTCTATTTTATTTCGTGATATTGACATTTATGAAGAGTACACACGTGGTATCTTGTAGGGTGTTTTACCTATGTTTCCTTATATTTAGATGAGGGCTATGTGTTTTTGAGTCAGACACATATAACCTTCAGTTTTATAGATCCTCATAATAACTATTGCTATCATTTTACAGATGAGGACTTAGAGATACAGCGAAGCAACTTCCCCACGGCCATGTAAATTACGATTGGCAGAACCACGATTCACACGCTGGGCATCATTCCAGAGTCCAGGGTCTTGACTCTTCACCATTGCTTTTTCACATGGGCAGGAGGTTGAAGTTATTGTATAATTAATATGTAATTATTATGTGCCAGAACCTCTCTTTGTGGCTTTCACATTTGGTGTATTACTTAATCTGAATACCACCCCACAAGAAGGTAGTGGAGTGGATATTTATATTTATAGTGGAGTGGATATTACCTTCTTGTGGGGTGATATTTAAGATTTAGAGCCGAGGCCCCACCCCAGGCCAATCAAATAAAAATCTCTGGGGCTGAGTTCCAGTATCTATGCCTCGCTTGATTTTTTTTAAGCACCCAGGTGAGTGTAATACGCATCAAGGTTGTGAGTAACTTACAGGGTTATAAACCTGTGGTTCCTGGTAACTTCTTAGGAATTTGGCTAAAAAAATATTGTTACTATGGTTTTCCCTTTCAGAGAATGTCCACGTGGAAATGGTATTTTAAATCAGCCCTTCCGGTAACAACAGGAACATTCCGTTTCATAATCTTTACATTGGTTCTTTCCCATGCAGTCTACAGTCAAAATCAGTCCAAAATCCAGCAGTATCACTAAGCTCTTCATTCACTCTCAGAATTTCTTGTGTATAGATTGATGTCCACTAGCAGATTGTGACCCTCTATGAGATCAGAGACTATATCTCATCTCCTAGTGCCCCCAAATCAGCTATAGCAATACTTCATAATAGTAGGCACTCAGTAAGTGCTTGCCAAATGACTCCATTTTTATTTTCCCTTTTGCCCATTCCAACCCTTGAAGGATTTTGTTGTAATTACCTTGAAATCAGTGTTTAACCTCGAAAGTTTTAGTATCAAACGCAAGGTTGAAGATTTCACTGTGTACTTTCCTTCTGTATTATTTTTAGCAATAGAACATATGATATGTCCTGCATGAATCCCCAGACATATCCTGCCTCAATGTCAATGAATCTTTCTCCTAAAATATATGTGTTTATCCCTAATCTTTGTCTTGTTTCTAAACAATGCCTTCCTAAAACGTGTAAAGAACAAATTTAAAGACATAGTAGACAACCTTGAAAAAAGCTCATAATGGGACTTTAAGACTTCTATCTATCAGGTCTATTTTGTCCACATATTAATCTGCTCCTCTACCTCTGTAACACTCTAATGGGTTGACCAGTTATCATTTCTCCTTAAATTACTTTGCCTTTTTTTTGGTCTCCATGTTAGACAAATTGCCCACTCACCAGGCTAGAATGACTGAAGAGGTCTACTAGGACATTTCTAGTGATGAAACTTACATTGGCTAATCCCCTGGCCTGTAACGAAGAGGGTTTTCCTTTGGCTTATAGGACCTCACCTTGCCCTTGAGTGCCTTCTAGTTCTCAGGATGTGGTTAGCTAGCCCTGATGATTCATATGTAGTTTGTCAATCAGGTCTAGAGTATGCTGGGGTTTTTTTGTTTTTTGTTTTTTGTTTTAAAAACAAAACTTTTTGATCTAATCACTTATAAGACCTCTGCTTTGAAAGACAATTTTGTAGCAGAAATATCCCCAAAATTGTCCTTACTAGGGAGAAAATAATACTTTAAGCCCTCTCACCACATTTCCCCCTGGACTTTACTTCTTTAACAGTGAATATCAAGATGTGGCCTCGATTCTCTAGCCAGAGTGCTAACACTGATTACCTTAACAAAGTTTTTATTTTTGTTTTGGAAGTTCATAAATTCCTTAAAGTATTTCTTAGTTTATTTTTGCCTGATGATTTTTCATCCTTAGACATGGCTTACTTTGGGGGTCTCTTCTCTTCATGGAAGACATCTTTCCATTTTTCCAGTGATGTTTGTTCCTTGCCAAGACCTCCTTATTCTCCCAGTCGATGTAAGGAAGCATTTCCAGAACCAGAATGTTGAAAGATACTTTGTTTTTTTATAAATGCAACATTCAAATAGGCTTAGGAAAAATATATCTGGCAGCTACATAAAATTCAGCTTTCTTGAGGGAGGCTTCCTGGGGCCTTTGAGATGCAAACCTACTTTGTGAGTCTCTGAAAAATAGAATTGATTTCACATGCCCCAAACTTGTTTGATTTTGAAACTCTTTTTCCTCCTGTCTTGCTCTGCCACAAAGAAGTAATAAGGACCACTGAAGAAGGAACTATCATTGTAAAAGATTGATAACAGAATTTTGGTTAGAGCTCACGGATCCTCTGATCTTTGACACTTACCTGAGGTTCCCAACAAGGTATTCTTTTAAAGCTGCTAAGATTTGTGTTTATTAATGTCTCTTAAAAATGTCTTTTGCATTTTTTAGCTAAATAATGCTAAAGAAGTTTTGGTATAAGTAGTAGGCAGAATTATCCCCCTTCCTCGGAAGATGTCCATGTTCTAATTTCTGGAACCTATGAATATGTTAGGTTACAGGGCAAAGAGGAGTTAAGGTTACAGATGGAATTAAAGTTGCTAATCAGCTGACCTTAAGGTAGGAATATTATCCTAGATTATTCAGGTGAGCCAGTGCAACCACAGGGATCCTTACAATGGAAAAGAAAGTCAGAGAGAGACTGGAGGACCGCGTGAGTATGGAAAAATGGTTGGAGAGATGCACATTGCCGTCTTCGAAGATGGGGGAAGGAGCCAAGAGCCCAGGGATCTGGGCAGCCTCTAGAAGCCAGAAAAGGCAAGAAAATTAATTCTCCTCTAGAACCTCCAAAAAGGACTGTGGCTCTGCTGACTCAACTGGAGCCCAGTGAAGTCCTTTTCAGACTTCTCTAGAATCATGAAATTATAAATTTGTATTGGTTAAACCCCTAAGTTTGTAGAAATTTGTTGTAGCAGCAATAGAATATTAAAAAGTAGTAAACATGAGTGCAAACCAATAAGTTTTTTTTTTTTTAATCAGAAAATTAAATACTGTAGTCCCAGCTACTCGTGAAACTGAGGCAGGAGGATTGCTTGAGCCTAGGAGTTCGAGGTTAGCTTGGGCAACATAGCAAAACCCAGTTTCTAAACAAACAAACAAAAACCAAAGAAACAAAAAAAGGAATAAAATTCAATGGATATTGTCATTTTGGAATTCTTCTCTGGTACTCATTATATGGCTCTATGAGTTGGGGCAGGTTACTGAAACTTTCCGAGCCTTAAGTTTTTGTTTTTAATGTAAAATGAAAATAAAAGTAATTCCTTCATGGAGTTACCCTACAGATTATGTAAGGTCATCTCTGTAAACCAACATCGAGAAAATTTTATTCTCTTAACAGATAGAACAATATTTCTTACAAGGAAGAGACTAACTTTGTTTTGGAAATGCTTTTACAGGGAAGACAAAAGGAAAGCATTCCGGAGTGAGAGGGTGACCAAAAAATGTGATGGAGAGAAAGAAATAAAGATACTGTATAGTGGGTTAAAAAAAAAAAAAACAGTGAAGTTTGCAGAATTCTAAAATGGATGATGAGAGTTGGTGTTTTGTGAAAATCGGTAAACAGGCAGATTTCTGTGTGGTTGATGCTGGGTTGGGTGAAGCAAAGACAGTACACACGCCTGCAGGGGCATGGGCAGAGGAGCCCCTGAGACTGTTAGGCCACAGGACTGCCCAAAAGTTTGAGAGGGTATTAACTATGCTTAAACTGTGTGGGACTTAAAGTGGATAGAGTATCAAAGAAATTTCAACTGCAGCTTAAGGAGCAGGCTCAGCACAGTTGACATCTGAGTGAAGCATATGAAGTTCTTTGTATAGTCCCAGCCACAGATTATTATTATCTTTTTTTTTTTTTTTTTTTTTTTTGAGATGGAGTCTCACTCTGTCACCCAGGCTGGAGTGCAGTGGCACGATCTCGCTCACTGCAACCTCTGCCTCCCGGGTTCAAGCAATTCTCCTGCCTTAGCCTCCCGAGTAGCTGGGATTACAGGTGTGCACCACCGCACCTGGCTACTTTTTGTATTTTTGGCAGAGAAGAGGTTTCACCATGTTGGCCAGGCTGGTCTTGAACTCCTGACCTCAGGTGATCCACCCACCTCGGCCTCCCAAAATGCTGGAATTACAAGTGTGAGCCACCACATTCAGCCAGATTATTACTATTACAGTGTTCACTGATACACAGTAGCCTGTCCACTTATGTGTCTATTAACCATACACCATTTCTGGTCCATTCCTCACCATCACGTCTAATAGGCTTTCTTTTCCAGTGAGTTCAAAGATCACTTTAACAGGAAGGAATCATATGTAAAATCCATTTGTTTATGTAAAGCCTATTTGATGTACCTTCACAACCCCTTGGATGATTGAAAGCCCCTGTTATCACTCACAGACCAAGCTGGTGTTTTTGAAAGGTAGTAAACTTCATTCTGTTGACATAAAGCCATGAGATGAAGGTCCTAGGAGATCAAACTCTCTGGAACCTGGACAGGTTGTGAGCAGTGTTTGCTTCTGTGACTGCAGCTTGGCTCTAATGATTGGGAGACAGGTGCAGAGCTGCTTAATGGCCATGTCAGGCTGGGTATGCCCGGAGCAGCCCTGGCACCTCCCTCCAGCCTCTAATGAACAGTGCTGTGGGGCAGGCACTGGTGATTCATTGGGCTCCTGTCTCATTAGAATGTCAACCAAAGCTCAGCTGCCTCAAGCCCCTTGTGGAAGTAGGCAGGTTATAATTATAACTAAATACAATCACAAAACGTTAGTGCATATAAACTAACTCTTCTTTCTCTGAATGAAATGGGCTTTACTCTTTCTAATACATATGTCATTTAGTACCAAGTTCAAGTACGCAAGAAATCTGACAATTTTTTTTTTTATAACTGGACTTAACTTCTATTTTGAGCCCACATTCTTTCAAGGTCTAAACATTTTCCCTAGAGTTGCATCTAAATTATGAGGTGTCTAGAATAGTAGTGACACATGGAGAGGAGTGTCTGCTTATCAAATGTTGTCACTGCTCCACACCGGGGCATCCTCTGAGGTGTTTTCATTCCTGTCTTGTCTTCAGGCATTGACCTATGCAAGTCCTTGTCCCAACAGCAAGGCTTTCAAGTGTGCCAATAATCTGTGCTATGAATGTCTGTCTTTATAAATATGCTACTGCTCTCCTCACCCCCATCCAAGGCTCATATATAATGAGACAATCTGAGGTTGATCCAACCCATCTGCCTAGGTACCTCATGCAACAGACACTGTTCACCCTGTTTGTGTAATAGTTTGGATTATAGGTTAAGTAATTGAAACTGATTCTGGCTATTGAACAGAAAAGGGATATACAGGTTGAGTGTCCCTAATTTGAAAATCCAACATCTCAACTGTTCCACAATACAAAACTATGTGAGCATCGACAGGATGCCAGAGGTAGACAATTCCATATATAAGTACTTAATACAAACTTTGCTTCATGCAAAAAGTAATTTAAAATGCTCTATAAAATTACCTTCAGGCTATGTGTGTAAGGTATATATGAAACATAAATGAATTTCAAGTTAAGAGTTGGGTTCCATCCCCAAGATGTCTCATTATATATGTGCAAATATTCCAAAATCAAAAAATCCCCAATCTGAAACCCTTCTGGTCCCAAATATTTCATAAACCTGTATCAGAAGTTTAGCAAGTGGCACACAGAATTAATGGGTAACATGAAGAAGCACATGAAGGAAAATTGGCCAAATCTGGGGAGGTGAGGCAGCAAGCCCCACAGTCACAGAGACTTGCTGTGGAAGGATCAGACTGGCTATGGCTAGATCACACGCTCTTGTATTGTCAACAAAATGGGATTATCTCTCACTTTACCTTCTGTAAAGGGAGAGGAGGAACTACTACTCTCCAAATGTACACAGTCTTGGGTATTTCCCCCAAAGCGGAAGGAAGTTTATATGCTGGACTGAAAAAAATACGGTCCACTCTATACACCATGCTATGGGTGGGATAGCTCCAGGAATCACATGGTTCTACCCAGGTATCAAGCCCTGGGCCCTGGCTCTCAGGCCACAAACTTGAAGGCAGAAGTCTGGGCTGATACTCATGAGACGACCTTGAAGAATCTACACAAACCCTTATGGAAAGTGGGGAGCATGATTACTGGTAAAAACCAATAATAGTGTGCATATGACACAGAGAACTGGTGGCCATTTAAAAGTCATGAATAGGACAAGAAAGCAACACTAGTGACCTGCCGAGACAGATGGCTAAGAAATGGAGAAATATTCTGACATCTTATCACATGCCAGTAATGGTTTGAGACAAAGATGACCAGAGGCCTCCCCTACCCCAGCACCTCAGTACCATTGAAGTCCTGCCCTAGGAACCTAGAAGGAACACTAAGGAAAGGAGAGAGACCCTGGAATGACTGAGATGTTTCTGTTCCCCAGTGAGACAGGACATCAAAATAAAAATTAACTCCAGTTAAAAAAAAACAAACAAACAAAAAGAAAGAAAATTGCATTTATTTTACCCGCTAGAATTTATAAACAGAATGTCAAAATTAATTGTTGAATTGTGCCCATTCGAAAGGTAACTGCTAAAAAGAAAAGTGAAAGGCAGCAATTCTGTCTACCTATTGACTAGGAAAGGAGAGGAGCATAATTCATGGAATGTAGTCATTATGGAACCCTGTGGGACGACAGAACCAAGAGACGGAAGGTGAATTTTCAGTCTCTGACAGAGGCAGGCCAGTTCTGATCAGGGAAGAGGGTTTGACTGACACCGACGCAGTGCTAAAATGCAGATGATACAGACAGAGCACTTCATCAAATCCAGAGTTGCGAATTAACCTTTACAAAATGAATGGCTTTTTCAGTGCTGAATAAAAGTCCCAGTGAAACAGAAGAGAGAAATGCTGGAACCATGCTCTAAATCTGTGTAAGATGGTGACCTTTGAATTCTAATTGCTTGCAGCTATCTTAATATGACGTTTGGCATTTTTTAACCTTGCACGTGATAAAATAACAAATTCTTAGAAAAAAATGTTGAGGTTAATAAGCTTCCCCCCAACAAAACTAGACTCCCTCTAGCTGAATAATATAAAAATTAAGACTATACTTTGGCTGCTTGACCTCCACCATGATATAGATTTTAAATTGGTAAATGGTTCTGGACTATGAAAATGGCTTGTTAAAAGGGCATTCATTACTATTTCTTTATTCATGAGACCAGAGTTATGATAGAGTAAATTTACCAGCTTTCTGTCATTACCAAAACCTTAAATAAGAAAGCATGAGAAACAGTGACACGTAGAAGAAGCAAGGGACTAGGAGTCAGATCTCCCGGGGTCAAGAGCTGAATATACTATTCATATCAGCATGTTCTTAATCTGTCTGAGTCTCCATTTCTTGCTCTCTAAAATAAAATGCTTGCCAAGATTATCTCACTGGATTGTCTATGTGGATCAAACTAGACAATGCTTGTTTAAAATATCGGCTGTATCAACTCCACATAAGGAATTAAATCTATAATAACTTAGAATTCATGGCTCAGTAACAAGGGCGCAGATTTAAAGTGTAGCTTTCCATCTTAGCTGTGTGAACTCTCTGAGTCTCACTTCCCTTATGTATATAATGGGAATAATAATCACTACACTGTAGAGTTGTTGGTGAATGTTGGAAATATAAAGTGAGACTACTTCACAAGCTCGTGTTTACCAAATAAATGCATAAATATCCTTGAGTTACCACATAATATTTTCCTGTTGTATGCAAGGTGTTTCTTCTAATGCATCACTATGTGCTTAGGGCTTGTTTGTGGGATGGACAAATTATCATGCGAAGACTCTGGAGTAGACAATAACAAGTCAAACTGAAAAGATGGCTCTGTGGGGTAAGAAGGTGATGGGTGATCCCTGCATACAAACTCGGCTTGTATTTTAGGGAAATAGCTTACAATGGAAACATACTTAAACATACTTTTCATCTTAAAAACCTTTGGTTTGGGCCGGGCGTGGTGGCTCATGTCTGTAATCCCAGCACTTTGGGAGGTGGAGGCGGATGGGTCACGAGGTCAAGAGATCAAGACCATCCTGGCCAACATGGTGAAACCCTGTCTCTACTAAAAATACAAAAATCATCTCAGCCCCAAAACTTCCGGAACTGATAAGCAACTTCAGCAAAGTCTCAGGATACAAAATCAATGTGCAAAAATCACAAGCATTCCTTTACACCAACAATAGGCAAGCAGAGAGCTAAATGAACTCCCATTCACAATTGCTACAAAGAGAATAAAATACCTAGGAATACAGGTAACAAGGGATGTAAAGGACTTTTTCAAGGAGAACTACAAACCACTGCTCAGGGAAATAAGAGACGACACAAATAAATGGACAAATATTCCATCCTCATGGATAGGAAGAATCAATATAGTGAAAATGGCCATACTGCCCAAAGTAGTTTATAGATTCAATGCTACTCCCATCCAACTACCATTGACATTCTTCACAGAATTAGAAAAAAACTATTTTAAATTTCATATGGAATCAAAGAAGACCCTGTATAGCCAAGACAATCCTAAGCAAAAAGAACAAAACTGGAGGCATCACGCTACCTGACTTCAAACTATACTACAAGGCCACAGTACCCAAAACAGCATGGTACTGGTATTGAAATAGACATGTAGACCAATGCAGCAGAAGAGAAACCTAAGAAATAACACCACACACCTACAACCATCTTTTTTTTGACAAACCTGAAAAATATAAGCAACGGGGAAAGGATTTCCTATTCAGTTAATGGTGCTGGGAAAACTGGCTAGCCATATGCAGAAAACTGAAACTGGACCCCTTCCTTACATCTTATACAAAAATTAACCCAAGATAGATTAAAGACTTAAATGTGAAACCAAAAACCATAAAAATCCTAGGAAAAAACCTAAGCAATACCATTCAGGACATAGGCATGGATGAAGACTTCATGACAAAAATGCCAAGAGCAATTGCAACAAAAGCCAGAATTGACAAATGGAACCTAATTAAACTAAAGAGCTTCTACACAGCAAAAGAAACTATCATCAGAGTGAACTGGAAACCTACAGAATGGGAGAAAATTTTTGCAATCTACCCATCTGACAAGGTCTAATATCCATAATTTACAAGGAAGTTAAACATATTTACAAGAAAAAATCCCATCAAAAAATGGGCGGAGACATCTCTCAAAAGAAGACATTTACATGGCCAACAACCATATGAAAAGAAGCTCAACATCACTAATTATCAGAGAAATGCAAATCAAAACTACAATGAGATGTCATCTCATGACAGTCAGAATGGCGATTACTAAAAAGTCATTTTTTAATGACAGTTGCTGGCCAGGCTGTGGAGAAATAGGAATACTTTTACACTGTTGGCAGGAATGTAAATTAGTTCAAGCATCGCAGAAGACAATGTGGCGACTTCTGAAGGATGTGGAGCCAGAAATACCATTTGACCCAGCAATCCCATTACTGGGTATGTATCCAAAGGATTATAAATCAATAAATCACTCTACTATAAAGACACATGCACACGTATGTTTATTGCTATTTACAATAGCAAAGACATGGAACCAATCCAAATGTCCATCAGTGATAGACTGGATAAAGAAAATGTGGTACATATACACTGTGGAATACTATGCAACCATAAAAAGGAATGAGATCATGTCCTTTGAAGGGACATGGATGAAGCTGGAAGCTATTATCCTCAGCAAACTAACACAGGAGCAGAAAACCAAACACCACATGTTCTCACTCATACGTGGGAGTTGAACATTGAGAACACATGGACACAGGGAGGGGAACATCACACACTGGGGCCTGTTGGAGGGTTGAGGGGTGAGGGCAGGGAACTTAGAGGACAGGTCAAAAGGTAAAGCAAACCACCATGGCACACATATACCTATGTAACAAGCCTGCACATTCTGCACATGTAGCCAGTTTTTTGTTTGTTTGTTGTTGTTGTTTTTAGAAGAAATAAAGAAAGAAAATGAAAGGATCTTTTTTTGCAGGTTGGTGTTTTTGCCTTGTTGTTCTAATTAAAAGAAAAACAAAGGAAGCCTGAATAGGGACAAATACAGAGCACCAAAAAGGGTAAATATGAGGGAAAAGATTACAAATTGTTTAAAATTATTAAATCAAAATTATTTTAAAAATTTAAAACTTTATCCAAATGCAAACACATATATATACAGGTATTTATTTTTAAGAGATTATTTACAGTTTAAAGGACTATTATTAATATATCTTGAGTTTTACAATATAGATAGATGTAAACTATAAAACAAAAAGCAAAAAGGGCACAAAAGGGATATATAGAATTGAATTGCTGAAAGAGTCTGAATTTTTTGTGAAGTGGTATAAAATTATTTGGACATAGACTGTGAAAAGCTAAAGCTGCACACTGTAGTCTCTACAGCAACCAGTAAATAAATAAAGTAACACAAAATGTTATATCTAGAAATTCCATAGAATATATAAAATGGGATATTAAAAATATTTAACTGGCCCTAAAGAAGGCAGAAGAGAGAGAATAAAAGAACACAGAACACTTGGAACAAATCTATATGAAATATACCAATGATATCAATAATTGGATTAAGTGTGAGTGCATTAAACTATAAACCATTCTGCGAATATAAGCTTCACTAATGGTGAAAATAGCAGCTAAGTTTTTTTATGTTTATCACGTGCCAGACATTCTACTAATCCAATTAAGTGTTTTATTTTGTTTAATCCTCGCAAGAACTCTGAGGTCTAAGCATTATTTGTATCCACATTTCGTACATGCGAAAACTCAGATTAAGTAGAGTCATTTTTCCAGTGTTACACAGCTTAAAAGGCAGGGTTCAAACCCAGAAAGTATGATTGCTGAGATTATACCACTTACTTATTCTGAATGTGTTGTTGATAATGGATAATGGTGATGATGATGATGATGATGATGATGCTAATGATGATAAAAAGAGTAATTACTGCCAGGCTGTCCCTTTGGTGCTTGATAACTCATGAAAGGTGAAATATTTGGCACAGTGATTCTTATTCTAGGAAGGAGATTTGACTTGAGGCCCATAATAAAAATATAAGGTGTTTAGTAAATATATTTCATCATGCAGTATATACCAGTATGTGTGTGTGTGTGTGTGTGTGTGTGTGTGTCTTGGTTTGATTTATAATCTTTGTACTTAGGGGTGCTGAAAAATGATACACATTCAGTAGAAACCATATTCTGAGTTTACATATAAGCATTCAGTTTATCACTTTCAGCATAGTATTCAATAAGTTACATGATATATTCGTGTATTATAAAATAGGTTTGTGTTAGATGATGTTGCCTAACTGTAGGCTAATATAAGTGTTCTGAGCAAGTTTAAGGTAGGCTAAGATAAGCTATGATGTTTGAGATATATATATATACACACACATTGATCTTAATTCCACCTCTTCAGGATCAGAATAATACTGGATTGTATACTTGAAATTTGCTAACAGAGAAGATCTTAAATGTTCTCACCACACACACACACACACACACACACACACACACACACACACACACAAAATAACTACGTAAGGTAATTGATATGTTAATTATATGAATTAGCTTGATTTAGGCAAGCATCTCATAATGTATCAATATCAGAACATCATAATGCACATTCAATATATACAACTTGTGTTTGTTAATTACACCATAATAAACTGGTTAAAAAGGAAAAAGTTGTTGACCTAGAATTTTATATCCAATAAAATCAAGTTGAAAAGCTAAGGCAAAATAAACAATTTCATTCAGAAAAACAATGAAATAATACATTGCCAGAAAAACTGGCAATGAGTATATATTATAATATATAATTTATATCTGATACATATTATAATATATATTACATAGTGATATATATCTGATGCATATGCTATATATCTGATATACTATATATCTTATATATCATGATATATCACATACAATATATACTATATATAATTATATACATCATGATATATAACATGATATATATGATATATTTATATGATATATTACATTATATATTATATATAATAGATATAATATATATCATGATATACATGATATAATATACAAGATATATAATATGTAATATACAAGATATATATTATATAATATATTATTATATTTAATATATTTAATATATAATACATTATTGTATTGTGTATAATATAGATCATGAGGTATATATATCTGATACATTATATATATATATAATGATATATATATCTCAATTTCACCTATTCAGAATCTGACACAGGCTAAGATACAATGCCACATACTAATAACTGTGAAGAAAGGGTTTTGCTAGAAGAATAGGTAAACGGCTCAGGGGCTTCTTTGGTTTCCTTTTCTGAGACATAGAGACATTGCTGCACATGTACCAGAATCACTATCTGGGCTCTGCCCCTGTTCCATGGAGTCTGGTTCTAATTTTGTTGTAGCCTTTCAGTCACTGCTGTAGCTTTAAACCTTCTCTCCTGGGTTCAGCAAGACTGTGGGCTCTAGCCAGGCTGTCATCAGAGATGAAGGAGAAGCAGGCCTGGGTGTATGGCTCTGAGCTTTCCTGTGTACATGAGGGCTACGTGGGAAGGGTAAGTTCAAAATGAGTTGTCAAAGGCAGTAAGTAAAAAGAAATGTGAACAACAGAACACTTGTAGATATAGGGAAGAAGTGAGGAAAGTTCGGACATCAGATTCCTCTCAGGAACAGGAGAAAGGGGAATTCGCTATTCGGGTTCTTTAGAGAAACAGAAATAACAGCCAATTTTACATGTGTGTGTATATGTAGGGAGAAATTTATTTTAAAGAATTGGCTCTTATGACTCTAGAGGCTGAGAAGTTGCAAGATGTGCAGTTAGCAAGCTGGAGACCCAGGAGAGCTGATAGTGTTGTTCCAGTCTAAAGGCCGGCAGTCTTGCAACTGAAGAAGAGCCAGTGTCTCAGTCTAATCCAAAAGTAGGAAAAAAATAATGTCCTAGCTCACAAAGTCAGGTGGGAGTTCTCTCTTACTCAACTTTTTGTTCTTTTCAAGCCTTAAACTAATTGGATAAGCCCCACCCATCCACATTAGGGAGGCCAATCAGCATGACTCAATGTACTGACACAAATATTACTCTCATTGAAAATACCCTCACAAACACATTCAGAATAATGTTTGATCAAATATCTGAGCATCCTGCAGCCCAGTCAAGTTGACACAGAAAATTAACCATCACAGGGAGGAAAATTTTTGATGCCCTTGTGACTTCGTCCTCAAATGAGAAAGTGAGGAAAGTTTGAAGTCATGTCTCCTAGACCTATATGGTTCTCTTGGTATTTTTTTTTTTTTAATTTTTTGAGTCAGGTTCTTGCAGTTGTCATCACAGCTCACTAGCTCACTGCAGCCTTGACTTCTTTGGCTCAAGTGATCCTCCCACCTCAGCCTCCCAAGTAGCTGGGACTGTAGACATGTGCCACCACATCTGGCTAATTTTTTAATTTTTTGTAGAGATGGGGTCTTACCATCTTGCCCAGATTGTTATTGAACTCCTGGGCTCAAGCAATCCTCCCACCTCGGCCTTCCAAAGTGCTGGGATTACAAGCATGAGTCACCATGCCCAGCTTCTCTTAGCATTTTTATTGGTAACTCTGATTTACACAAATGAAGATATTAGATACATATAAATTATGAAGCATACTCACCCCCACCAACAAATAACAAGTGTAAATGTCAACTCACTTCTAGATATGCATTACTAAGCTCCTAATGTCATACTGTCACCTCTCTCCAAGGTAACTCCATGGACAGTCATGAGACACCATAGGGTCTCCTTCTTGTACCACTGAGTGGTAAATGTGCCTACTCACGTGATTTTATTGATCAAAGCTAGCCTCAGTGATCTATTAATAAATGTAAAGTGTTGGAACAGTGCTAGGCTACAGAGTCAACACTTTCTAAATGCTTACTCTTACTATCATTATTTTGCTTTAACACAAATATCAGGCAGAGGAAAAAGGTCCTTGCCAAGGGTCTTTATCCAAGATCTACATTTCTCTACAGAGGAAAGACTGTCAGAAAATATGTAATGTGCCCTTATTTCAGGTAGCTATGTGGTGGGGGTGGCTGGGAAGAGAGGAAGACCATATTGTGAAGATATCTGTAGTAGTAGTGTACAGTTTCACAGGAAAGCTATGAGGATTAAGAGCAATGTGCTCTGCCACCTTTGTGCAGTTAGTGCAGGTTTTCAGAGCAGCACACAAGCTGGGGACCAGACACTCAATAAAATATTTGCTGGAAAAAAAAAAATGAATGAGTTGAATTTCGGAAACTCCCAAAGTGTAAATTGCAAGCGTTTAATATTTCTTACTTTCTCCCACACTCGTCATGTCAATTCAAACTTAAGGCACTTGGAGCTTGAGAAGGGATCCAGGAGTTTGAAATGTAGGTCCATTAAGAATTATATTTAAGTACTGAGATAAGAGAGTCAGGGCTGATTTTCCTGCAACAGTGAAAATGTCCATCATATCATATTTGTGATACACAAATATGTGGGTAAGCCAGAATATCTGAAGATTCTCTGGTTCTGAAATGTTGCTGCTAAGCGATGCCACTTTCTTTTACCTATGTGATTTTAGAAGTCTTTTCCCCATTCTCATTTCATCTCACAAATACCTCTGAAAGTTACAAGGAGAGACTTCGTTAGAAAATACCTTTCTCAAATGGTGATAGTATAATAAGTTGCCTTATATTTTCACCCCTTTATAATTTTTAGAGCAGAATTTTCCAAACGAAGTCGTGAAAACATTCATGAAAGACTGAATTGAAATTATTTCTGAAATGGATAGACAAGCTAAGTATTAGAACACTTATCAGTTATCTTTTGCCTTGTAACGCAGCATCTCACTTACTCAGCACATAAGCGTGCAGTTCAGTACCTTGGGGCTGAGCTCAACTGGGCAATTCTTCTGCTCTGGGCCTGGCCTGGCTGTTCCTGAGTTTATTGATGAGACTGATGAGTTGTCTAGAGTTGGCTGGTTTATGAAGGCTTCGGATGGGATGGCTGGGATGATAAGGGCCTCTCTCTATGTGGTCTCTCATTTTAGAGGAGTTTATTCTAGGCTTATTCACGTGAGAGTCATGGAGTTCCAAGAGAAACAAGTAAGGGATCCCCAATCCACAAGCCCTTTTCAAGTCTCTACTTGAATCATATTTGCTACCATCCCAGCTCAGAATCAGTCTGGAAAAGACTACCTAAGGGTGTGGATACGGGGAGATGTGAACAAATCGGGGGCCATTACTGCAATACCCTGTTTCAAAATGTGGTCTAAGACATATGGACAGCCAGAAGGCCCAGGTTCGTCACTGCAAAGGCTTCCCATCAGAAGCAGAATTATGACACAGGAGCCTGTCCTTCCAGGGACTCAAATATGCCTGGTTCTGCACATCCACCCCCACAGCCCCCTTTCCGCCCCTCCACTCCTGAGTCTCCTCTGTGGCTTTGTCGCTGTCTGCTTTCAGATATTTTTCTCTTCAGGCAGCCCTGCAAGTGCCTGGCAAGGATGACAAATGAGCTTGACTTCCGCAGCGACGTGACTGTCCACAAACACAGCCTGGAGCATGCACAATGCAGCGGCTTCCACCGCACAATGCAAATGCCAGAATGTGCTGTGGGGTTGGACTGAGGTCACCGCTGCAGAAACAAAATGCAGTTTGAGATTAGCATTCTAGGCTATAGATAGCTTTGCTTAATTAGAGGAATAAGCAAATAGGTACCCTGAGGAGCTTCTGGATTGTCTCAAAAGACGAAAATGTATAAGTGAACTAGTTGCACGTAATTAAATAAAATTCACTGTGATCTGGCTGTCTGGTTTAGTTCACTCAATTTATATATAAGTAATCAAAGAACCATAAAGAGAAACAGAAGCATGGGTTGTCATTATAATTCTGATCAGTGACTTTGATCAAGGAAAGCTTTTTTACCAAACGGACACTGAGCTTCTGATTACCTATAGATTTATTTACAGGGAGAAATGAACTCTCATTAGTCTCATCACAATCTTGCTAGATTAAAAAACTCAACTAATCAATGAAAAGTGCTGGTTACACATGGTATAGTAGAGATAAAATAAAATTACATAGACCTTTTTCTCAAAGATCTGACACGTAAGCAGATCACGTTGGTATAAAACGAGTAAACAGGAATAATACTGAAAGCAACAATAATAAAATGCAATATTCAACACTGACTAGATACTAGGACTGTACCAGATAGTTTACATATATTATCTAGTTTAATATTTAAAGCCAATAATGAAGTGGTTATCACCATCTTGAATTACCAAGGGTGAAAACTAGATCTCCAATAGAATCTACAAGTACTTGAGGTCATAGATGTGAAAAAGTGTGTATTCTGGGCTCAAACACAGGACTGTTTGACTCTAAGCTTTTAACTAGAGTACGCTTCCTCTTACAATAAATAGAGAGTACAAAGCAAATATTTCAGTGACTCTCACTCATGTGAGTGCCAACCTTCATCCAAGCACGGATGCTGGGGCTATAGAGAGTTGATCCTTTAGAAGTTCACAGCCTAGAGAGAAGGACAGACAGAAATTCAATACTGTATCATCAGTGCAGTGTTGTTCATGGTTGAGGGTGACACATATGGAAGACATTTGAGCAGAAACAAAGAGTAGCATCGACTAGTGAGTTTGTTTTTACTTCTGACTTCTACCCTGACTACTCCCTCCAGCCCTTTCTCTAACACAGACATGATATCTCCTTCCAGGAAAAGGCTTGGGATTGTGAACTGTGTTACTCAGGTATCAAACAGCACCAACCCCAGAGTTATTACTGTTGTTGAAGCCAGGAGAAAGAGGGAAGAGAAACTAAAATCAGCCACTGTGACTCTTTTAAAGATGCCTTCTAGTTCTAAATTTATTTCAGTTTTAGAACTTTAATGACTCTTGCCTCATTTGATTCTTTTACTAACTTGTGGTGTTATCAATACTTTGCAGATGAGAAAACAAACATAGGTTAAAATTTTCCAGGTAACTGTGTTACTACATTGGGTGGCTTAAACAACAACAACAAAGAGCTATTTTCTCACAGTTCTGGAGGCTGGAAGTCCAAGATCAAGGTGTTGATGGAGTGGGTTTCTCTGAGACCAATTTCCTTGGTTTGTAGACAGGTGCCTTCTCCCTTGAGTCCTCACATGGCTTTCTCTCTGTTCCTGTGCATTCTGGTTCCTCTCTCTGTGTGTCCTAATCTCCTCTTCTTGTGAGGACACCAGTCAGATTGGATTGGGACCCACCCTAATAGCCCGATTTTAACTTAATCACCCCTTTAAAGGGCCTGTCTCCAAATATAGTCACTTACTGAGGTCCTGGGGGTTAGGACTTCAACATATGAATTGGGGGAGGGAGATACAATTCATCTCATGACAGTAACTCAGATACAGCCTGTTGGAGCCAGAATTCGAAACATTTCTGATTCCACCTGAAGTCATCCACCCACTTAAGCAAACCTCAGTTATTGTCTCTTCTCAGCCTTTCCTCAGGGCTTTCCTCTAACCTTGGCATCTCTGAAAAGACTTAGACCACCTTTCCCTTCTATCTGTATGTAAAAATGTACCCATTTCATCACACAGCTGAAATAATAATACCTTCTTTGACAAAGCCATCTGATTCTGCAGTCGGAAACAATCCTTCCCTCATGGGAATTGCTGTTAGCATTTCCATTCTCTTGAAGGATTTTCTACTTCTACTTTGTGGAATAAATATATATTTTATCTCTCTTATTCTAAATTTATAAGCTCTCAACTATGTCTTCCTATGTCTTTTTGAGTGCACACTCTGAGTGAGACATAGTCCTAGATGCTATTGTAAACCAGACACATGAGATTCCTCCTTTCTCTGAAATTTTTGTTCTAGTTTGGAAATAAGCAATATATAAGTAACTAAGTAATCTAGACTATTTTAAATAGTGGCAACTCATAAGAAGAAAATAAAACAGAGGAAAGGAATAAAGGATGACTGTGGGTGAGCTTGGGAGGGTCCAGTTCCATTGGCCATAAACTCTCGAGTTGAGTTTCAAGACGAATCTTAAATGATAAGAAGATGTCAGCCTCAAAAAGAGTGCTTCAGACAAAGAAACAGAAGATGTCAGCCTCAAAAAGAGTGTTTCAGACAAACAAACAGAAGAAGATGTCAGCCTCAAATAGAGTGTTTCAGACAAAGAAGCTGCAAATATGTATATCCTGAGGCGGGAAAAAATCTTGGGGTTTTTAAGGACAGAAATGATGTAACTGGAGCAGATCAAGTGAGAAAGACAGAGACAAAATTTAGCAGGCACCAGACACCTAGGTCCTGGTGGGCCCCAGGAAGAGTGCTGAGTTATGTTCTTTATGTCACAAAAGTACCTCTTGCATGAGGTAGGTGTTTACTAAATGTCTTTGGGCATTAACTAAATTAAGCCTACTTAGGATTTCATTGTTCTGGTAACCTGGCTGAATGAATCTACATGAAAACAAAAGATTAATGGCTAATTGTGCCATGTAGTTATTGTTCAAGTTAAAAACTTTCGATTTTACCCAGTTGCAAGGATCTGGATCAAATAATTTCCCATGTCTTTTACAGGGAGGCTTATTTTTCATTAGTGCTAAATCACTTAACATCACCATATTTTTACTAATGAGCTAAAGATTTTGAGATAGCAAAATCTTAAGATATTAATCTTCTTAAGATAGCAATAAAATATCTCCTAAATACCTGATGGCAACTAGTAGGCTTTCTCTCTACTACAAGATGTGAGTGCATGATTTCATGCAAAACTTTTTTATAACTGGAATAGCCGATGTGATTATCCATCTCTGGAATTGAAATAGCTTTGGTACTTGATGTGACCTTCATTTCAGGCTGGGCTGAAATTCTGTTAGGGAGGGGAGTGCAGATGCAAAGTAGTATTTGGGGAAATAAATAGCTGCATCTTTTCTATTCTCTTAAACACAAGATAAAATATATTGTGCAGCAGGTGTAAAGTTCTCTGTGCAGTACAAGTAAAGCTAGAGAAAAATAATTTCCACATTGGAATTGAAATGATTCATCATTTTTCTCATGAATTTCATAAAAATGTTTTGCCCTGAATATCTTCTCTAAGCAAAGTTGCAGGGTTAGTAAAGACTAAAAGTCTTGAAAATGAAGCTCATTTGTTCTGAAAATTAGAAACATATCTTCATCCATTCACATTTCCTGAAAGGAAATTTGCACATTATCTATACTTCACTCTCCTTAGCACAGAAATCTTTTTTTAAGCCAACAACAACAAAAAAAGTTGAGTAGAGAGACAAAATATGTGAATGTTAAAAGACATTTGATTTTAAAATTTCATTTGAATTCCTTAAAAACACAGCTACTAAGCTATATAAAATATTTTTAATTCTTTGCATCCTTTGATTACCTCAATTTTTAATTTCCAGTTTTATAATTCTATTTGGATGGAACTGAGGAAGAGAAAGGTGATCTCTTTTACTATCGGTGGTGCTGAAGGTGGGTCTAAGTAATTGATCACTGTTTAAGTCTGCAAGGTTCTTTCAGCAAGTAAAGATTGCTTCATATAAAAGAGAAACAAAAGGGAAATTAGAATATCACAAAAATCCAATCAGATTGACAAATTAAGGGCATATGTGAATAATGGCTGCAAAGGGCATTTATTTTGGGTTGCTATTTCATATATCTTGCTATATTTAACAAGCCTGGCTCACTTCCCTCTTTTTTTTCAATACCTTTCTCATGTCCAAACCAGCCCATTTGTTGGGACCACTGGTGTCAATGTCCACATCTACCAATGCCCAATTACCTGCCACTGCACAGGTCCTTCCTCCTGCTACAATATTCCAGCCCATGAGTGTAAGAGTGAAAGCTAGGTACTCATCAAAGAGTGTTAAAATGAAAACAAGAAAAAAGAAAGGCAAAGCTTGCTGTGTCCCACGGACTGCTGAGTTTGATAGTATGATCCAGGACCATATGCAACTTTGACACAGGGTATCAATGTTTAGCACCTTGTTCAGTCTACAAAGGGGCTCATCATCCTGTAGTGTCTATTGCAGGTTAATCACAATGTGAATGTAGAATGAGTTCAAGTGATATTGAGTAACAGAAAGCACACAGTCTTCGGGAGGAACTAGGATTGGATTTAGGTTCTACCACTCACCAGATGTACAGGACCAAGCAAGTCACTTAGCCCTTTGTGATCTCAATTATTTCATCTGTGAATGGTCATACTTCATAGAACTCACCAGGGTACTGTGAAGATTTTATAAAATTAAGTGTGTTAAAGTACCTAGACAGCATAATGATTCTTCCTTTTTTTTCCTTTTCCTCTGTGGTAATTTTGTTCTTGGCCATGCCCAGAAAAAAAGGTTCTCTTCACCTACCTTCCAGAAAGAAATAAGAAACCTAGAGACGATCTAGTGAAAAGCAGTCAGAGAAAGAGGTGGCTCCTAAGGTGGTCAAATGTCAAAAAAATATTAAAACTTTTCTGACATTAAAGGTTGAGTGTGGTGTGGTACATGATCTGAATTCAATAGAATGATATTGGAAAAACAGAATTTTGAAGCATTCCTTTAACTTTAAGGAGATAATGCAGAGATAAATAAAATATACAAAGTTTACAGAAGTAAAACATGAATTTAGAAAATAGACCAAACAAAGAAATATGAGATGGTTTGGAAAATGCCAAAATAAATAAATAAATGCTGAATCCATAATGAGGTGACATAATTATTAAAGCATAAGTTTCAAAAAGGTAACATCATGACTCTCATACAGATATAAAATAAACATGTGTCAAATATATTATTTAACGTATTAGTTAAAGAGTGGACCAAGGGTCAGGCGTGGTTCCAGCACTTTAAGAGGCCTGAACAGGAGGATCACTTGCCCCCAGGAGTTTGAGACGGGCCTGGGCAACATAGAGAGATCTCCGTTTACAAAATATTTAAAAATTTGCCAGGCATGGTAGTGTGTGCCTGTAGTCCCAGCTACTCTGGAGGCTGAAGTGAGAGGATTGCTTGAGCCCAGGAGGTTCAGGCTGCAGTAAGGTGTGATTAGTGATTGCGCTCCTGCACTCCAGCCTGGCGTCAGAGCAAGACCCTGTTTCAAAAAATTAAACTAAATCTAAAAATAAAGAGAGAAACAATAGCATGTAAAATCCAGTCCAAAAGCATTGTAAAAGCTAGAATTTCTAGGGTAACTTTACTGCTATGTTTGATACAAAACTGATTAAAGTCTCAGAGAGCAATAAACATACTTTTGGGAATATTTGTTCCACTGAACAGAAATTATTTGTATTTCTACTGGACAAAAATCTATCAGTTGACTCTTGTTTCTACAAAATGTAAAATAATCCAACCATATAAAGTCAAGCCCAGAAAGAACATATGGTGATTTCTTTTGTCAACATCTAAACTTCAGATAATTTTTTTTAGATACTATAAATTAAGATCATCTGGGATTCCTCTCTTGTCTCTCAAAGTAGACTTTGTAGTCTGTGGGGAGAACAACTACCTCTTCCCACAAAATACCTCTTGGTCCACTCTTAGTCCATGGGACTTCCCATGGTTTGAATGTGTTCCCCAAAAGCTCGTGTGTTGGAAATTTACTGGCCATTATAACAGTATTAAGAGATGAGGCCTTTAAGAAATGATTAGGTCTTAAGAGCTCCATTCTTATGGAGTAATTAATGACATCATTGCAGTACTGGGCTAGTTACCATAGGCGTAAACTCTTGATAAAAAGATAAGTTCGATGCCATTTTCTGTCTGTGTCTCAAGCTTGCTTGCCTTGTGATGCCTTCCACAGTGGGATGACCCTGGCCAGGTGCTGGCATTATGCTCTTGGACTTCACAGTCTCCAGAGCCATACACCAAATACACTTCTGATCTTTATAAATTACCCACTCTGTGGTATTCTATTACAGCAGCAGAAAACGGACTAAGAGAGGACTAGTCACTATACTTGGCCACATGGCTATTACTATGATTGTAGAAATGAACTCAGGTAATGGTGACAAAGCTGAAAATATCTGGTAAAAGTTATTTTAATTAGTTGTTTCTCATGCCTAGAAAAGTCTTTTGGGTATCAGAGACCCATTAACAATGTTATTTTAACTTGTTTGTTTGACAGGAGTGGGATCCCCTCTGAAACTTAAAAGTCAATCCCTTGAAAACTCATCAACATGTAATTTACCTGAAAGAAACTATCAAAGTAAAGCAATGAATATGGGGGATATATGGAGCATATATGGATATGAATATAGGAATTTAGAGTTAAATTAATGGTAATTTTATTACATTAACACATAACTTATGAAAGAAAAAACCATAGAAAGAAATAAAAAAGGAACAAAAAAAATCAAAGCTGGAATAAAAGGTTTCAAAAAGCTCCAAGAAAGCATAAGAACAAAATTCTTTCTCTCTATACAAGTCTGATAAGTACTAAAAGCTGGGATTCACTACTGCTCTGATAATAATAAATTTTATTTATGTTGAAAATAAAAAATAAGCAGGCCTGTAATTTAAGTTGTGCAGAGACATAAAGAATGTCACTTCTCACTGAAACATTCTAGGAAAGAAAGACTGACTGACAGGTAATAAAACTATATCTTAATTTGTCAGACTTTTAAAATCATTTCTGTATTACATAAAACAGGCTAATTCTAGGTGCTTACATTTTCGGGATCACACAGAATTCCTGGAACAAGTAATTTACAGAGGAGAGAAACAGGATTTTTATTCATATAAATAACTCAAATTGACACTAGCCTTTTTACCTAAAGAAGTTATTGAAATGGCTAGAAATGGAAGACTTTCAACTGATTAAAGCCTCTCCATCTTTGTCACTCTGTGCCAACCAGCGGTGGTGCGCTCGACAGAATTCGGAAAGAGAGAGAACAGCATATGGCAGAATGAGTTTTGAGCCCCATAGAAATTTGCCTCCGTTCCCACTCCATCTGTGCATTGTGTGGGATCTCTCCCCATCGCATAAAGATGCTGAGCTAAAGACAGTAGAAACGTACGATGGGAAAATGCAGAAACAGCTTTCATGTCATGCTAAGCATTAACAAAACACTTCCGTTTCACAGTACACATCTTAAACTGAGAAAGATGAGTAGTGTTAAGTTTATACGAGGGCACTCAGTGATTCTTCAAGTTCAGTGCACAAAGAAAGCTTCCTGGATGAAGGCAATGTGAGCTGATTGCTGGAATATGTCAATGTTTGGCTTTGGGGTCTGGGGAAGGATGTGTTGTGCAAATCATTGGCCTCCTGGGAAACATAAGAAATACATTCAAGCGGCCAGCGAGTCCCAAGAGGACTCATGGTAGGCAAACAGTTTGGGTATGTCTCGTGTGCACCTCAACGCAAATGATTTTGCTAACAGAAGCTGAAAAAAAGAAAAATGAAGGCAGAAATCTGTGTTTTATTAGTTTTGTGTGTGTGTTTTATTATTAGTCAGTAGCTGTTGTTTCTCCAAATTTGTAGGGAAACCTAGAAAAACATTCCATCCATTACTCTCTCTGTACCTATCCCCTTTCCTTAAATCATGTTGAGGGCTCTGATTCCCTCCCCATCTTGATTGGGGGAGCCATTGTCCTGCGCCTGTGCTTCCAGCACAAAATGGACATGGGCCAAGGACAGGGAACAGGACAGGCGGCAGGATCTGGGGAGACGCCAAGCTCATTGCAACCGTTCACCTCCCTTTTCCTCTATCTCCTCTATTAGACACACACACACACACACACACACACACCCCCACCCACCAAGAAGCATTCTTCAGCCATTGATGTAGGACCACTTCCTGCTGCCTCCATCAGAATCTACTCCTAAAACTGGAAGGCCTGATTAAACTCCAAACTGATCAAGAATTCTTGCTTAGTTTTCAAGCTAGAAATCCTGTTTAGTTAGAACATAGTTAACTCTAACCGAATGCATCCTTTCTACTGTTACAATAGAAAGCCTTTGGGTGTTTCAGTGAATACTACACAGGATACAATTAATGGAAGGGCCTAATTTGTGCCCCCTGCACCCTCTTGGCCATGTTGTATTAGAAGTCAATAAACCTTTTAATTTGTGTTATTTATTTTTCTGAAACATGCTCAATACTTTCTTCCTATGTCTGAAGAACTTCAGAGAAATAAACCAGTAAAAAGAACACTGGAATGATTTCCAAATATTTGGGAAGTATTTTATGGATTTCCAAAACACATTTGTCTAGACTCGCATGCGGATTTCCTAACTTGGGCTGTAATTTTATGTATGTAAAGTGATCTCTAGATTGTGACCAAAGCCAATATCCATGGCATGATATGCAGGAAATCCTCAGGAGATCTGGGGAGAAGGCAAGGACTTTTTTTTCTCAGACCATGGCCCAGTCATATGCCTGCCTCCTTCCCAGGCTGTGGTGATATGGTTTGTGTCCCCACCCAAATCTTATCTCAAGTTGTAGCTCCCATAATTCCCACGTGTCATGGGAGGGACCTGGTGGGAGATAACTGAATCATGGGGGTGGTTTCCTCCATACTGTTCTCGTGGTAGTGAATAAACCCCATGAGATCTGATGGTTTTATACATGGGAGGTCTCCTGCACAAGCCCTCTTGCCTGCTGCCAGTAAGACATGACTTTGCTCCTCCTTCTCCATCCATGATTGTGAGGCCTCCCCAGCCATGTGAAAATGGGAATCAATTAAACCTCTTCCCTTCATAAATTACCCAGTCTTAGGTATATCTTTATTAGCAGCCTGAGAACAGACTAAAACATGTGGCATAGAATAAAGATGGAATTTCAAACCTTAAACTTCTGTGCAGGGCCATTGAAAACTTACCAGGTGGAGAAAGAAGTGCAGTTTTTGCTTTAGTGAGGTGAGGCATAACTCAGGGAGACTCGGAAAGAAAGGCAAGGCCTATACACATGGTGGAGACAAGTGGGCAGTACCTGTACATCACCATGACTGCCACCCCACCCTGAGGTGCTTGCAGGCAGGTCACCAGGACAACTGTTATTCTTAGAGATAATAGGTATAGTTGAAAGTCCATGGACTTTGAAATCAGGTAAACTTCAGTTGAAATCTCAACTCTGCTCCTGACAATCTGAGTGAACTTGTACAAGTTGATGCCTCTCTGAGTGCTAATTGTATCTTGGGGTAGCAGAACCCTTATTCCATGAAAATATAAAAGAGAGAAAGAAGAAAATCAGTCCCAGGTAGTTCACCTAAGTGGGCATCTCTTCCACTGGAATAAAAAAGTAGAACCAAGTACTAAGTATCAAGACACCTTGCCACTAAACATGGCACTCATGAAGGAGCAAGTCACTCCAGCTGTCTAGATTTCCACTTCACCATCTAAAAAACAATCACCCCGAAGATCCTATGGATGAAACACCTCCACTCCACACAGAGTCTTTGCATGTTAGTGGCAAAAAGGTCTTTGAATGTTAAAAGGCATTTCAGTATTAGCATTTCTTCCTTGTCTTCTTTCACTTTGGTTTGGAGAGGGGAGTAAGGGCTGTTGTAGAGAAAGGGTTTTCTTATCTATGGAAGAGGAGCACAATCTCATTTTCTGTTTAGCAAAGGAAGAGTGGGATTGCTAAGCCATGGAGTCCAGTGATCCCTGAGCTGTCCTGCCCTGGGAATGTTGTTCATTAGAGTTCAGTAAGGCAGCCCAGTATCGCTTTGCTTCAGAAGTATGTCATGATAGATAGCGCCACATCCAGCATCTTTATTTAGCCTTGAGGACTTTTCATATGAAAACTACCATAGAGGCTGGGCACGGTGGCTCAAGCCTGTAATCCCAGCACTTTGGGAGGCCGAGACGGGCGGATCACGAGGTCAGGAGATTGAGACCAGCCTGGCTAACACGGTGAAACCCCGTCTCTACTAAAAATACAAAAAACTAGCCGGGCGAGGTGGCGGGCGCCTGTAGTCCCAGCTATTTGGGAGGCTGAGGCAGGAGAATGGCATAAACCTGGGAGGCAGAGCTTGTAGTGAGCTGAGATCCGGCCACTGCACTCCAGCCTGGGTGACAGAGAGAGACTCTGTCTCAAAAAAAAAAAAAAGAAAAGAAAAGAAAACTACCATAGAGTGACATATTTAGAATATTTGTTAGTGACATTTCTCCTGCAAGCTTGAATAATGCATATGCTTATGGAAGAATAAATGAAAGCAGAAGGCTGGTGAGTCAGCAGTATCCCTTAACAATGTACTGTGTGACTTTGCAGAAGCCCATAGGAGTAGTTTTCTTTCTATGGAACTTGTTTGCTTTTCCTTGATCATTGTACTCTATTAAATCAGAACACTGCACTCTATTAAATCAGAACCCAAGGGTATAGTAATTAATCCTTCAAAGACAAGGGAACTTTCACAATATTACAATCAGTTTCTTACTTTTGTACATAATTCATTCCTGAAAATATGTATATATGAATGTTGAATATAAAAAGTAAATATTCTCATGAGTGGCGTCTCCATACCTGTAACTCTAAAAATAAAATAAAATCCCCAAGTGTCATACAATATTACCTGATCATTTAAAATATAAATAATAAATCAAACATTAACATCCACAATATAAATTAATTTCCCAAAGTTAATAAGACGTGAGATTTAGAAAATATACCAGCCCTCATTTTGCCAGAATAATGAATACATTTTCTTATGCTGAAAAATGTTGCTAAAGAGGGTTGAATACTGGTCTTATAATTGGTATCAAGCAGAATCTTGATCAACATTTCAATGGAAATTTACTCTGTGTGGATCACAGAACTTTTATATAGCTTGGTTTTAACTTACCATTTTTATGACATTTGATAATATGCTTCCAGAATAACATGTTTCATGTGTGTCTTTTAGGTTTTGTGAGTTCCCTTCACTAAATAACAACTGGTCAGGTAATTGAACTCAAATGAACATTGACTCTAAACACGGGCTACTCTCAGGATCCCCCGATGACTCCTCTTCTGAAATAGTACCAATCTGAGAGAGTCATTGTTAAATTTTTAGGAATTATGTGACTTGATTGATATCACAATGACAACTTGAAATCAACCGTGGTGAGAATATTTACACCATGGGAACTGGTAAATACTAAAATCAAGGTGTCCTTCCCATTCTCAGAGAATTGCTTGTTGAGCATTTACCCACATACCACTGGGGAGTCCATTTATCAGACACAACTAGGATTAGGGACTGGTCTGTGAATAAACACAGTTGGTTAAAGTGGTAAAAAACAGCTTGAAATGTAAACCTACATTAACTTGCCAATCTTTTGGTATAGAGACAAGGCTTTTCGTTGAATGAATTCACTTTGTTCCTAAATCATATATATATTGCCCCCTACACAATTTCCAGTTTCTGTTCCTTTAAAGGGCAGCAAGAACTTAAAAATACCTGTGAAGGAAACTGCATGCCAAATACTTCTAGATTATCTTTCCAGTTTTTACAGTTGTGTCGCTTTCACCTAATTTGATATTATTTTAGTGACCTGTCTATATTCTTTTCAAAATATTCCATTTATTTGTTACACAAATAATACTATTTTAACACTCATAGATTGCAAATTGCATATTTGATTAAATTATGTAATTATAATGATAAGGAACACTAACATAAATAGGTTTGTGAACAAACACCACTGATTCTTGATAT
Source organism: Theropithecus gelada (assembly GCF_003255815.1). Lineage (NCBI taxonomy): Eukaryota > Metazoa > Chordata > Mammalia > Primates > Cercopithecidae > Theropithecus > Theropithecus gelada. Next base: position 65,673,249 of record NC_037685.1, on the reverse strand, counting down.
GCAGAACTTTAGGTGTAGCACAAGCCAACCTCAGCCCTAAACATCAGTCATTACATCAGTCATTAGAATTCCCAGACAGCATAGAGAGTGATGATTAATCCCACTAATTAATTAAGCAGAGTTTAGTTGAAATTTCTGCTGTATTATCATTATAAGCATTTTATTTTTCTGGTATTTAATCACTTAAAAAATAAAAATGACAAACATAAAATATATTTGAAATATTGTACACAAAAGTGACATATTTAAAAAGCCTTATATGAACACTGATATAATCAAACTGAATCAAAACCCACAGGATAACATGAAGTGTTTATTTGATTCAAAGAAGCCAGAGTCTGACATAAAGAAGGCCAGAAATTGGCATAGAAATACAAATTATGAGTGTCGCGGTATCATGATCACTATCACAGCAAAAACAACTACCACAAGAATAACTAAGGTTTATTGAGCTCTTCTCATGTGTCAGCACTGTTACTCTAAAGAGATTTACATACACTTTGTCCATTACAGTTTAGGTGAGGAAGCCTGGGCACAGAAAGGTGGTGTAAATTGCCTAGGAACCCACGGCTGGTAGGGATTGCGCTAGGTTTTAACTAAGGTAGCTCTGACTCCAGAGCCCAGGATCTCACAATACTATGTGCTACAAGCTGTAGGCACCCATGGGTATCAGCCATCTCTGAATTCTCTACTCTGTCTTTCAAGTGTGTTTATCTGAGGCTTGTTCTCTGATCACACTTGTGCTAGATATTACCATTCACTTGTGACTAAGGGAAGATGGGAGGGAAACAGGAAAGGAGGAGGCAAAAATCTCTCAAATTTATGATACATTTTCATTGCCCCTACTGATTTAGTTATCTATAGCTACAGTACAATTTGCTGCACAAGTTAATGGTGCAAATGATAATTTATGATTATCCCCATGGTTCTGTGGAATACCTGGGCTCAGCTGAGCAGTTCTTGCTTGGTGTTCTTTATGCCATGTCTGTCTGACGGTTGCTGGGGCAGAGTCAGCTGAAGGCTTGACTGGCCTGGATGTCCAAGATCACTGGACTCACATGGCTGGAAGTTGATGCTGACTCTTGGAGCAATTTCACCTGTTCACAAGAGCAGCTACATGTGGCCTCTCCATGCGGCCTGGGATTCCTTGGAGAAAGATTGCTTCAGCTTAATCAGTGGTTCCAGAAGGCAAGGCGGAAGCTGCTGATCCTCTTAAGTGCTAGCCTTGAAACTAGCATAGGCCTCATTTCCTCCAATACTTTATTAATCAAGCATTTCAAAGGTTAGTCCAGATTCATATGGAGGAATATTGGGCTCTTCCTCTCAGTAGGAGAACTAGAAAAGAATCTGCAGCCATCTTTGAGCCACCACATCTACCAATGTCTGCCAATCTAAGACATCCTTAGAGCCTAGGTCACGAGAAGCATCAAGTCCTACCCAACAGGCTTAGGAGTTTATCAATGGACACAAAGAAGACAATTGCCTCTGAGGACTAAGAAAGCCTGTGGTAGTGCACCATGGCTGTACTTTGCCTTAACATTTAAAACACATTTTGTTAGAGACCATCCCCTTTTTAGTGCAACTCACAAAACATGCAAATAGCGAAAATGCATATTCTTATTTTCAAAAAAGCAAAATCAGGAAAAATTTTGCAGTAAGCACACATCTTATTTTCTGATTGGCTGTAAGTTGCCCTAGACACATCACGGACCACCAGGGTTTGCATCCCCAGACTCTATTCGTATTCAGTTGCTTCCTAGAAATTAGTGCATTTTCAACTTGAGAATACCTGGCATTCTAACAGGACACAAATGTCTTTTTCACATATAAAAAATATTCTTCTGTAATGCATCAATCTCTTGGATAAATCATGGCTATTATGCCTATTTTAATTGTCTTTATAAAATCTCAGCATTTAATGTCCTGGGACATTTTAATGCTATATGTCAAGCTAATGTGCAAAATACAAACCCATTATTACCTATTTACTTGGGTTGTTGTTCTGGCTAAGGTGTAATTTTCCACCAGGCATTTGTTTAGAAATTTGGCAGCACACAGAGACTATTTCCATACTTAAAAAGCATCCAGAATTTAGAATGACATCCAGCGATATTAAGCAAGTGTAGATAATGCTCTCAAACTTCATCAAATATTCATGGTTAATTATAGTCATAATATTTATGTTGCTGTGAAAATTAAGGTTGTGAGCCTCTTGTACACAGGCTAAAAATACAAGCTTACAGGCTGTGCTGTTGCTTACCCCTTTCATTATCGGAATTTCTCGTTGTCATTAAATACAAAGAGTGGCAAGCATGGTGTTCTTTGGCTCTCTGATTCACACTGCAGATCTGCTCACTCCCTAGATAGACCCGAAAAAACATGATGAAAGAACCACTTATGTGATACTGCAATACTTGTGTGATTGGAGGCCCAGTGACTACCTTTTCTGGAAAAAAAAAAAATCAGGACACAAAGACTGACAAGTCTGAGAATACTTTGGCAGACCAAGATAGATTATTTGAAATTCAAAGATTCCTGGAAAAATACGAGACATATGGTCATTACATCTGAAGGGAAATAGGATCACATGGTACAGAAGAAGGAAGGGTTTGAATCATCTCCTCTCATCTATTTTCTACTCAATCGTAGTTGAGAACAAAAATGTAGTTGTAAATTTTAAAGACCGTTATGGGAAAAATCTTTCCAAAATATATCTCTGTTGTTAGTGTCTGTCTCTAAAGACTATCACTCAGGACTAAAGTTCAAACTTCCCAGGTAAACTTATGCCACTTCTTGCCTCCCCTCCTGCTGCTTGCTCCCGATATTTGACTTGCCAGGTCACAGCATTTGTAATTCTCAGTCTATCATATCTCTGAGCCTTTCTTATTCTATTTCTTCTTTTAGGAATGCTTATTTCAGTATGGTCCCTCAGAAGAAGTTCATCTCCTCTTTACTAATAAACATCAATATCACCTTCTCTGCAGTTCTTGCACCTTCTAGAATCTACAAGGTGAGCCAGATGCATGTTCTCCAAAGTTCCTCTTATCCCTGTACATAGCTTCCCTAACATACTTGTCTCATTTACACCCAATTATAGGCTTATACGTATGCCTCCCTTATCGAATCATAAAAGACTCATCAGAATTGCAGATATGCGAATTTTAGATGACTAGTGAATGTGTTGAATGATGAAATTAAGTTTCAAAAAAAATCAAAGTACTGAAATGATGGACCAGGATACATATGATGAAATTTATTGGAGTAAATGAAACATTCTTCATTGAATTTCAGAATACTACTGTACAGTTTTAGTGTAGACCTAGCTGAATAGCAGAAGGAGGGAAATAAATTGTTTTTGTTCATTGTTAAGAATGAAATAAACCTATAGTAGTGATGAGGTACCTTAAAAAATACACCCAATCTTCAATTACCCTAATACATTTACATAAATAGAGAAAGAGAGAGAGGCTGTGTTCACACGTTGTTGGGCTCATCAGGAATAGACTATATTGTCTAATCTAGAAGACTTTCTTCTTGTTTTCTTTTTTTTTTTTTTTTTTTGAGACCCAGGCTGGAATGCAATGGCACAGTTTTGGTTCACTGCAACATCCGCCTTCTGGGTCCAAGCAAGTCTCCTGTCTCAGCCTCACGAGTAACTGAGATTACAGGTGCCCACCATCACACCCAACTAATTTTTGTATTTTTAGTAGAGGTGGAGTTCCACCATATTGGCCAGGCTAGTCACGAACTCCTGACCTCAGATTGTCTAATCTAGAAGCCTTTCTTTTAAGATAGTCACAGCAAAGTTCTGCTCATTGAGACACACTATAGTTGCCTATCAATGTTAGTATTTATTCTCCTTTTCTCATTTATAGTATTTTCAAGAAGATAATGTGCCCAACTAAAATACGATGTTTCCCAATATCCCTTGCAACTCCGTGACACAATTATGTTCAATCAAATGTTTGTGAAACTGTGATCCTTCTGAGAAAGCCCTTTGAAGACCACATATTTCACAGGAACATACATTGTTTTTGTTCTTTCTCTTCTGGGATGGGATAGAAATGCTGTTCTCAAGGCAGACTGGCCATGTAGAACTCATGTGACAGCAATGAGAGGAGAAAAGTCCCACAGTAAGGATAATGAGAGGAGCCTGGGTCTTTGATGGCACTACCAGGACAGCCTACCTCTGGATTTTTTTACATAGAAAAATAAGCAACCACCTTGTTTAAGTTACCATTGTTATGCTTTCTGATACTGGCAGCCTAAAACAACATTGACCAACACAGATGGTGACTGGGTATGGAAGGTTGAAAAAGGCTGTCGATGAGAACTGGACAAGTAGAGTTCAGAGGAGGGAACTAAATGGAAACCCACTCGCCAGCATTAACTATCTGAAACACTATTACATAAGAGAGATAGACTTTATCTCATGACTCCAGAGGGCAGAATGGGACTTCGTGGTAGAAGTTAAGGGAAGAAGATTGGACTCATCAAAGAAAGATTTGTCAGAGAGACAAAGCTACCTAAAAAGAGAAACAGTTAAAGCATCACCACACAAGAAGTCGGGATTATACTGTTGGACTGAAATTTAAGCCAGATGGGGACACTTAGCAGACCTACATTTCTATTTGCATTTCAGAACTTATCCATACATCAGCATACATTTCTGGAGCACCTATTTTATTCCATATCTTCTGCAAATTTCAAAAAAAAAATAAGGATTTAAAAATTGTGTCCTTATTGACCTTACTGTTTAGTAGCTGAGATGTATGTATAAACAGATCACTTCTATAAAAACATTAAATGCTAAGATACAGATATTCACAAAATAGAGAAGGGAATAAGTTTCCTTAAAATTGAGGTTTTCAGACTGGGGAGAAATAGTCTGATGAAAAAACAAAGGGGAAGGGAATTTCAGGCAAACAAATGAAATACACAGAGGCATCCTCTAGCAAAACAGAGTGTTGTGTGTGAGGAAATCAGTGGTGTAGAAATATTGAGACATAAGTGCAGAGAGTTGTACCAGGAGAAGCAGCCACAGAAGGAGGCACAGGAAGATTATAGGGGGCTTTGCGTGCAGGCTGATGAAACCAGACTTTATCCTATAAACAGTAGTTCCCTGACTTCCAAATTTCAAAGCTATACTTTTTAAAATGTGACATGAACAGAGATTATTAATTTTGCATTTTTCCAAGTCAGACTATTAAGAAAGCATGAGCCATAGTGTGCTTTAAATATAATTTCCTAATAGAGTATGTTTGCACCAAAAGAATAAAAAGAATGTACTCTTTAGAACAAAAGAGTGTTTTAGAAGAAATAATTTTAAGTTTGCGTCAAGCTCATTTGCTCTATCTCGATTTTCTTCTTATTGCCTATAAAAACTCACCAGGGAGTTTTTACCAAAACTTTGGGGGTATAAAACATAGCAAATATTTATTATCTCTCGTGGTATGTGGGACAGGGATCTGGTGGCTCAACTTGGCAGTTCTGGCTTCTGTCTCTCATGAGGTGGTTGCAGCCAGGTGGCGGCTGGGGCTAGGGTCGTCTCAAGGGCATTTTCACTTATGTCTCCTACCAGGAATGAATAATGGCCCCCAAAGATACCCAGATCCTCGTCCCTGGAATCTGTGAATTTAATTTCCAAGACAAAAGAGACTTTGCAGGTATCATTAAATCAAAACTCTTATAATTAGGGATTATCCTAGATTATCTAATTGGGTCCTAAATGCAATCACAAGTAAAAAAGGGAGGCAGAAAGAGATTTGACATTAAAGAAGGAGGTAATGTGGCCCCTGAAGCAGGTGACTTTTAAGGTGAAGTAAGGCATTATATGCCAGGGATTGCAGTTTTAGAAGCTGGAAAAGGTGGCTAGGCATGGTGGCTCATGCCTGTAATGTCAGCACTTTGGGAGGCCAAGGCAGGAAAATCATTTGAGGCCAGGAGTGCGAGACCAGCCTGGGCAACATGGCAAAACCCCGTCTCTACTAAAAATACAAAAGTTAGCTGAGTGGGAAGGCACACACCTATAATCCCAGCTACTTGGGAGGCTGAAGCACAAGAATCACTTGAATCCAGGAAGCAGAGGCTGCAGTGTGCCAAGATCATGCCACTGTACTACAATTTGGGCAGCACAGAGAGACTGTCTCAAAAAAAAAAAAAAAAAAAAAAAAAAAAGATGGAAAAGGCAAGGGAGTCTCCAGAGGGAGCAGGGCCCTGCTGACACATTGACCGAGGCCCAGTAAAACTAATTTCAGACTTCTATCTCCAAAACTGTATGAACACAAATGTGTATTATTTTAAACCACAACATTTTTAGTAGTTTGTGACAGCAGCTATAAGAGAGCAATACAAATGGGAGGAATTAGACAGCTGGGGCTGGAACTGTGAACCGGGCTCTTTAGACATCTCCCCCATTTCTGTGTGGTCTCTCCACATGGTCTGTCCAGCATGATGGCCTCCTGGTAGCCAGGATTCTTACGTGGCGGCTTGAGCATGCAAAGGCACTTGTCCCCTAAGAACCAGGCAGAAGTTATTTTGATTTTTTAAAAGTGTGCTGTAAAAGTCACAGAGCATCACTTCCAGCACATTCTATTCATTAGAAACAAGATAGTAAGTCTGGCCCACATTCGAAGAGGGGGGGAATCAGACTTCACCTTTTTAAGTGAGGAGTGTTGAAGAGTCTGCTGAGATATTTTAAAACTGCAATTATTAATACAGGCAGTTATTTAACTCTAGAAGCTTCACTGCTTGACCTTTTACATTTGAGTCTATGATCCAACTCAGTCTTTTATGAATAGTGTGAGGTAGGGATCAGAGTTTATTTTCTATGTGGATATCTAATTGACTCAGAATTATTTATTGATAAGAAATCCTTTTTTCTTTTTACAGCACTAACTTGGTTTAAAAAAAAGGAGATGACTTTATGTGTATGGGTCTGTTTTTGGACTCTTTATTCTCTTTTATTGCTCTATTTGCCTATTCTCATCCAATACCAATTACATTAGGGTTAGAGTAAGTTTTAATATCTGGTTCTTTTAAGTTCTTTATCTTTGACTTCTTCAACATTGCCTTGGCCACTCTAGGTCCTTTGAATGGAACTGACGTTTTAACAATATTGTCTTCCTATTCATGATATGTCTCTATGTTAATTTATATTTCTTTTAATTTCTTTCAGTATGGTTTTGTGAATTTTTTTTGCATTTTTCACTGGAATTATTGATACAGGAGCTAGATAGAAATTATTTAGACAGATAGTGAGGGTAAGACAGTCTTCAGTAAGGTTTCCTTTTAATAAAAAGCAGCCCCCCAAATAATTTCTTTTTGAACAAAAAGCAGCCTGAAAAATCAAGTTGTGAGCATAGATAAGCAAGCTAAAAGCTTGCATAGGTAAATGCCAGCAGCTCTGCCAATAGAAAAGGGATACCTGGAAGCCAGGCATGTTCAATATGGAAGCTCCATCTTCCTTTCTCTTTGTCAACCATGTATTCAGTAAAGGAACAAGCAACATGGCACCAGCCAGGTAGAGACCTCATCTGCATAACAAAAGATTAGGGTGGGATGGCCAGCTTTTTCATGTGCTATGCAAACAGCACACTTGGTCCACCCAATCTCTCATGCCCTATGTAAATCAGACACCACCTCCTCAACTGGTCTATAAAACCCTGTACATTTTACCATAGAACCAGAAGACACCCCTCAGGAGCCCCTCTTTCCCTTCAGAAGGGAGTAAGCTTTTCTCTTTTCTCTTGCCTATTAAACTACTGCTCTTAAACTCACTTGTGTGTCTGTGTCCTTGATTTCCTTAGCAGGAGATGATGAAACTCAGGTATTTACCTCAGACAACGATGCCACTTCATTATCTCCAAATATTTCATCTTTTAAACACTATTGTGAATTATTTTCTAAATTTTATTTTTATTTATTGATAGTAAACAGAAATACAATTTATTTTCATTGTATTAAGAAAATACTCTTATTTATTCTAATGGCTCCTATATTGTTTTAGATTTTTAATATACACAATCATGCCATTTACCAAAAAATATAGTTTTACTTTATATATCTCAATCTTCATACCTTATTTCATTTTCTTTTCCTGCCTTATTGCACCAACTAAGATTTCAGGCACAATGCTAAATAGAAGATGTGATAGAAGGCATCTTTTCCTTGGTTCTCACCACAAGAAAAAAAAGTGTCAATACTTCACCACACAGATGATGCTAAATTAAATATTTTCTTGACAAACTTTACCAGATTGAGGAATTTCTATTCTTACTTTACTGATTTTTACGAACCTTGAATGAATATTACGTTTTATTTAAAAATTCAGTGTCTATTGAAATAAACCATATTCTCCTTCCCTTTTGTTAATATGGTGATTTTCTCTGATTGGTTTTTAAATATCAATCAATCCTGTATTCCTGGGGGAAAAAAAGCTCATTTAATCATGTTGTATATTATATATTTCATATATAACAGGATTCAGCAATATTTACTCATAGTTTGTTTAGGATTTTTGTGTTTTTTTCTGTTCTCCGAAAAAGAATTTTCTGTTTCTTTTTCTGTTCTCTGAAAAAGAATTGTATATTATTGTTATTACTACTGCATTTTTTAAATTAAGGATTCTAGTCTTTTAACAGAAGTTGGACTATTCATTATTTCCGTTTCTCCTTACTTTTCAGTTAGTCTATTCAATTTGAGCTGTTAAATTTGATGTAAAATTTTTCATAATATTCTTTTTTTAAGATCTGTAAATTATCATTAATGTTTTATTTTATATTTCTAATAAGGTTATTTTTTTGCTTTCTATTTTTTTCTAAATTAATCTTGCGAGAAATATATCTACTTTGAAAGTACAAACTTCTGATCTTGCCTATTTTTATTAATAATTTTGTATTTGCTTTCTGTTTTATTGTTTTCTACTCTTATTTTTCTAAGTTCCTCTTATGCTTTCTTTGGGTTTCATTTGATTTTTTTTTTTTAACAGAATTTTGAGATAAACTCTTGAGAACGATCATTGATTTTCTTTTCTAATATATTTTTGTAGCTATAAATTTGTATTCTGAAATTTTCTAGTTACCTTTATGTTAATGGTTTCTAATTTAAGTATATTTTGGTCAGAGAATGCACTCAGACAAGAACTTTCCAAGAATTGCAATTCTTGAAAATGTATTAAGACTTCCATTGTGTCCCAGAATAGAATCCATTAATGTAAATGTTTCAGGTGGATTTTAAAAATGTGCATTCTACAATTATTGTTCAAAATATTGTATCAAAATCAACTAGGCCCAATTTTTAATACTATTGTTCAAATTTTCTATATCTTTGCTAATATCTTTTTCCCTTATTCTATCAATTAGTGAAAAATAAAATCTCCAACTATGATTGAGGGTTGTTGTTTATTTTAAAGTTCTGTCAATTTTTGCTTTGTATATTTTAAGTCTTATTAATGAGTTTAGAATAGTTATGTCTTCCTATTGACATTTTCCTTTCATCATTTCTAACATCATTCTACCTGGAAAATTTATTTTGTCTCATAAAGCCATTACAGAGTGTTTTTGATGATTGTTTGTATACTGTGTCATTCTCTAGCCTTTTACTTTAAATGTATGCCCATACATTTATAGTATGTTTACTGTAAACAGCATTTGATTGGGTTTGACTTTGTTCTGTTTTGTTTCCATTCTCTAATAAACTTTGCCTTTTAGTTGGAATGTTTAGTCCTTTTACATTTAATGTTATTGACAGAGTTGGGTTTAAGTGCACTATCTTACTTTTTGTTTCTCTTCTCTGTTCTTTGTTTATTACTTCTCTTTTGACCTATATTGTATGAGTTAATTGTTCTCTGTTTCTATTTTTCTCATCTTTAGCTATTTAGTTTGCTATTATATTAATTTCATAGTGACTACACCAGAGACATCAACTGCATAGCAGACCTGCAGTGGTTAATTTAGATTAGTGATTTTACTACTTTCTAATGGTAAAATAGAATATAGCAATTTAACGCCATTTAGCCCCCTGTTGTCCTTTGAGCTAATGTTGTCACATATTTTGATTTCAACATAAGTCATGAACTGCATAAAACTTTATTATTTCATAATTTAGAAACACTCAATATTCCTTTATATTTATCCAAATGTGTGCCATTTTCAGTACTTTTTAATTCTTCAATTAATTCCATGCTTCCATTTGGGATCATTTTTCTTTAGTATAAAAACTTCCTTCACTATTTTTTATTATGCATGTCAACTGATGACAAAATTGTTCTACTTTTATTTGCCTAAGCACATTCCTTTAAAATTCTATCTTGTTTTTAAAGACTTTCTTAAACCAGGAATAAAATTCTAAGTTGGCAGTATTTTCTGTGTTTTTTTTTTTTTTTGTACTTCAAAAATGTCTTTTCCTAATTACTGACTTCCATAGTTTGTCTTCTGTTTTTTAAATCATATGTCACAAGTTGTGTATAAAATAATGTAGAAGCCCCAGAAAATATTTTTTCACCAATGAGTATTTCTTACTTCCTCTGTTAGGCAGAAAGTGTGAGCTACTGATCTCGCCTATCTGATAAAGAATAGATTGGAGACATTGCTAAAAAAAAAAAAGTCAGTTTCTCTTTAGTTTTTATTGTTCCTTGGGAATTCCTGCTTCCCTAATCCCTATCTAGTGCTTTTTATGTATTTGTTTGTTTTGAGAACTTGATGGATCTCTCTTATCTCTACCCTGAAAGTTCCAGCCTTTGGAGATTTGAACTGAAGTCTCTGGACTCCTACATTTTACAGAGTTAAAATCTGGCAAATATTATGAAGGGGAGATGGTGCTTGTCCTAAGCACCATGAACTGCAGGAAATTTCACTAGGCCTTTCTGATCTGAAATACTCCATGGATATGGCCCTCCAAGGCTATTGAAAGCCTGGTGGAATTTGTCTCCTCTACGTTGAACATTCTTTTTTCCAAGATTTTGAGCTCTATTCATTAGGCCCTGGCTTCATATATGTTCAAAATATGTTAGGAGCACACCAATTATATGTTTCTTGCCAACGTTCTTCCTTCAGAGGAAGTTTTGTCTCCTCCACACCACAAAATTGAGGTAGATTTTACACTGCCTCTCTAGCATAGCTCTCTCCCTCTTGCAATGCCTAAGAACTCAATAAAGAACTGTGGGTAAAATTAGCCTTGTGATTGGGGCTTCTCTATTGTGTAATTTGTTCTGCCACCTCTGCTTGATATCCAAACGCTCTTCTGATTGTTATCTCTAGCAGAAGCCCTCTGCTTGTGCCAAGTCTGACTCAGCCTAAACTCAAAATTATCATATGACTTCATGGAAGAAGACAGTCAGAAATTATTAACTTACTTAGGAATGAATTGTCCATCTCTGGAATTTTAGATAGTCTAGTTCTTGTTGATTTCAAAGCTCTTTTATATGATCTTTGCAAAGTATTCAGTATTTTATAGTGTTTGCAGAAGGAATGTTTACCTACTATTGCCCAATGCAACCACCCTACAGCAAAAGTACAGAGCTGGAGTTTTTAACCTACCTCTCTTAGTAACTGATAGAACACAAAAACAAAGAGATTAAGAAGAATATAGAAATTTGAACAAAACAATTTACATTTTATCTCATTTATATAAAAATTTATGTATATATTTATTGACATATAGAGGGCCTACACAAAACAGGTGTCAGATATTCAGGTAAAGAATGTCTGATCTTTTATTTGCTTATGGAACATTAAAAAAACCCAACAGTATACTAGGTTGTATAAACCATAACCCAGCACATTTCAAAGGGTAAAGTTAAATGATATTTGTATGGTCTGTAATAAAATTGGAATTACATTAACAATCAAAAAAAAGATAACTAGAGGGAGATGAAGAGGAAAATTGAGGTTTAGTATAGGAAGTTGGTTTACTGACCAGTTTACCAGTCTCTTTGCCATTTCTTCTTGCATCTTAGACTGTCTTTCTGGTTTCAACTTCTTCTTTCAAGTATGTTATTTAAAATATCTTTAATAAGCCATTTATTGGTGGTGGGCTACTTTAGTTTTTATTTTTCTGAAGATGTCTTTATATTGCTATTTTAAATGACAACATAGCTTAGAATATAATTATTGGTTGATACTTTCAGCAAATTAATGATATAATTCTACTGTTTCTTGGGTTTACTGTCACTAGTGAGAATTCTCCTGTTAAAATAATATATTCTTTTAGATATTTTGCTCTCTCTGGTGCTTTTAAGATCTGATTGTGAAACAGGTTCACTGTGCACTAGTTACCAACTTGTCTAAATCTGGTAAGACAGAACACATTTATATGTAACAAGTTATATGAAACAATTTTATTACTTATAGCCAAATAGCAGGGGACAACCAAAGTTGAAAATTCATGGTGAGTCGGTCCCCCAAGGTTCAGAATGCTGCACAGGGTAGATGCAGTCTTGACTGTGTGTGCCCACTTGCACTGCAGACGAGGGACCCTGACAGGCAGCCCTTTGAGGTTATGTTTCTCATAGTCACATGACTCACTGGGCTAAAGTATTGAAGGACTTCCTGTTCTATGAGAGGACTGGAATAAAGCCCAAGCTGTTACGGTCAGTGCCCCATCATCTACGAATATTTCATCTCAGCACATTCTACAGTTTTTATTGAGAATTATTAAAAGTAACAGCAAAAACCACTATTACTTTTACACCAACCCAATACATGCAAGGAAATGGGGAGTACTGGGTTATTCAAGGCCACCTGGAGAATTGTCCTGCACTCATTGCCTTTAGTGTTCTGAAATTGCACTGTGGTATGTCTAGTTGTAAATTGTGCTATGTCTCTTGAATCCAAATATTAATTTAAACAATTCTAAACAATCCTCAACATATATATCATCAAATATTAGCTCTTCCCAATCCTCCCTGATCTCATCTCCTAAAGGTAATTTGATATATATTAGTCTTTATTCTACTATCCATGTCTTAATTTCTATTTCTTATTTTGCATCCCTTTGAGGTTTTGTCCTGTTTTCTAAAAATTTCCTCAGATCAATCTTCCAGTTCTTTAATATTATCTTATCCCATTCAGGTCACCCATTAAATTTTAAATTTCAATGATAATGTATTTCATGTCTAGAAGTTCTCATTCTATTTTTTATATTACTTTGCTTTTATAAATCTTCCTCCTTTCTCTACTTTTTTGCATAATTTATCAGGCATTTCCATAGATCTGTTTCATGGTCTGTAACAGTTTCATTGTTATTGAGTAATCTGATGAATTTTAAAATTTTGAATATATTAAATTATATTGTCATTGGTTTTGTTTAATCTTGATAATATCTAATCTATTTCCTATGATCTTTGTAAATATAAAGTACAAGCTCCTGCTCATCTGTGACTCATATTTACGGGAGTTTTGAGCAGCCTGTGTTGAAGGCACACCTGCCAAAGAGTGTCTGGATTGATTTGTCCCTGATACTATTGTTGCTCTCAAACTATGTCACCGTTTCCCACTATCTTTTCTTTTTTTAATTGTGGCAAAAACATAACATAAAATTTACTATCTTAACCATTTCTGAGTGAACAGTTTAGTAGTATTAAGTATATTTACATTGTTGTGAAATTGATCTCCAAAAGTTTTCATCTTGCAGAACTGAAACTCTATGCCAATTAAACAAGCTATCTTTCCCCAATTCCCCCCTCAGCCCTCATAACCACCAGTCTACTCTTTCTTTTTACGAATACTTTATTTAAGTGGAATTATACTACGTTTGTCTTTCTGTGAGTGACTTATTTCACTTAGCATAATATTCTCAAGGTTCATCTGCATTGGAGCATTTGTCACAATTTTCCTCCTTTTTAAGGCCAAATAATATTCTGTCATATATATATATATATATATATATATATATATATATATATATATGTTATGTTATCTTTATTCCATTCATTTACCAATGCACACTTGTGTTGCTTTCACCTCTTGGCTATTGTAAGTCGTACTGCTACAAACATGGATGTGCAAATAGTCACTTTTTGTTTTGTTATGTTCTCAGCCCGGGGTTTCTTAGGCCACTTAGGAAGTAAGAACTTCCAAGCAACCATGTTGGTAGTTACAAACTCTCTTTGGGGAATTTTTTTTACCCAGAACTCAAGCAAAATCTGACAAGTTTCCCTTATACCCCTACACCAAAAGAGTAATTTTTTTTCTAGTCCACCCCTTCTCTAGAGGTGTAAGTATCAAAAGCCTTAGATTTATATGGCATCATCACGTTGAGCCTCTACTGGGAGTGGTCTGACAGCTTTATCTCCTGTCTTTCTGGGCCAAAAACAAACAAATAAACAAACATCAGCCGGGCATGATGTCTCAGGCCTGTAATCCCAGCACTTTGGGAGGTGCAGGCAGGCGGATCACAAGGTCAGGAGATGGAGACCATCCTGGCTAACACGGTGAAACCCCATCTCTACTGAAAATACAAAAATTAACTGGATGTGGTGGCGCCTTTAGTCCCCGCTACTCGGGAGGTTGAGGAAGGAGAATCTCTTGAACCCAGGAGGCAGAGGTTGCAGTGAGCCAAGATCGTGCCATTGCACTCCAGCCTGCCAATGGGGCGAGACTCCGTCTCAAAACAAAACAAAACAAAAATCTTGTTTTCCCAGGTTTACAATCAACTCCAGGTAATACCATTTCAGTTTTTTAGCTTTGTCTTAATTTTCAGCATCTGGAGAATACCCTTACATTCTTGGGAGCTCAGCTATGCGTTTGAGAGGTTGTTTGTTATTTTTCACCTGTTTTGTAGCAATAACTATTTTTCTTAATTTATTTCATATATATTAACTACCTCAAGACTATGCATAAGCTAATCACTTCTTTTTGAATATTTAATAAGTTTATCAAGTATACTACATTTCTATACATGTAAGTTCTATTTTTTCAGCTATTAAGTTCTTATACTGCTCTGTCAATTCTCGCATCAGTGGCATCAGTACCACAATAAAAATTTTTATTTTGTAGCCTTAGAGTAAACTTCAATACCTGACAATTCCCTTGTTATTATTCTTTTTTAGGTATTTTATTTGCTATTCTTTCTAGAGGATAATCCCAGATAAATCATACATCTCTTAACCATGTCCTAGTAATACATTAGATTGATAACCAGTTATGCTTCATGGAAAATCACATATATTTTATTTTAAAACATCTACAGTTACCTACAGACCAAATTTTTAGAAGAATCTCTACCTGATCTACCCAGCTCTCAGATACCACCTTCCAGTCCTTTCTTCTTTGTATATGAATCACTGTCCCCAAACCAAGTGTTCTTGCAATCTCATCCTTTTTCTCAAAATGTGCCATTAAGAAAGAATCTGACCCAAAAAATTTGTTAGAGGCAGCATGTTTCCTCTCCCAGTAGTGGCTGTGAGTTATGCTTTAGCTCAAATTGTCAAATTAAAGTATTTACCCTCTAATATTATGATAGTGAGTGAGAGAGATTCTTTTCCCATTCTTGAATTTCTGGAAGCTTAGCTCCACTTTTCTGGTACATAAAGCACATTCTCACAGAATGCAGCCTTAAGCCTGGCCATAAACATTTATTGTTATTATTCATCTGCCTGATTCTTCCTCCCTTTGCCATCTGGAGATTGGACTTCAAACTTCAGCTCAAAGAAAATTGTCTTCTGTATCCCTCTTGGATTCACCCTGATGCCAGGGCAGCTCGTGTGGGATCACATTGTACAGCCATGGACATGTGAGTGCTGCATAGCAGCTGCATGCTACACCCAGACGAGGCCCATCCGTGGACCTCTCCTCTCCCTCAGTGCCCACCTGGTACACAATCAGTCTTCCTACTCTTTTTTTCAACCACCGTAGAAGATTGTAAAGCTAATACCATAATCTATTCCCAACTATTCAGTACAAGAGGAAATGAAAGAAGAAAGGAAAAATTACTTCCATATTTAAAAAAAAAAAAAAACAAAAAAAACCCTATGGGGAAAGAGATCCAATGGAAGATACCAGTCTGGGTGGGCTTCCTAGACAATTATACCCAGGGTGATTTTGAAAGCTCACTGGGCAAAGATAGCAGCTGAATCTATTCAGCAGCATCCCATGAATCTTAAGAAATTATGTGAATGAGCCCTTCTTGTGACCTTTAGAACTCAAGGAGAAAGACTGCAGAAGCATCAACATTTTTCAGTGGTTGCAAAATAATTCATTCATGCTGTGAATTGGTGCTTCTGTGTACCTAGACTGACAGTATTTGATAGACTGTCTTGATATCCATTAAAGGAGGAATTATGTTTTTTAAATGGGATAGTTATCACAGGATTTCAACTCTTTGGCCTCATATTTTCTTCCCAACAAAATAACCTCTACTTTTGAGAAAACAGCCTTCTATTTCATTACTTTTTCTTTACAATTTTTAATATCCATGAAAGGAAAGACAAACTTTACATTTGAATAATTTCTTTTTTAAAAAATGATACAATTTATCAAAAGCATTTTAAGCAAGTCCAAACCATGTACTATATAGATAAGAGTACAGAAAAATATGTGACTTGTTCAAGGGCACAGAGTAGAGCTTTAACTTGATATATCCTTTTCCACATCTTCATCATCTGTTCTGCATTACGCTGACCCTGTTAATTTTCTCTGATGGTTTCCAGGAGGCTACTTAATGAACTGCCACTCTATTTTCACTTAAAATCCTTATGTTTTGTAATTGCCATAAAATAATTCATTTAAGAGAGTATTTTATGTATAAGATATGTAAACAGTAATATTTTAAAAGCAGGCACCAAAGTGTGAATATTAAAATTAGCATATTCCCATATAGTTTTGCCTTTCAAGGTGGTTTTTCAGATAATTGAAACTCTATTGATAGTTTCTAATTATTTATAAACTACCACCTTGGCCAAATAGCAATTTTAGTAGCATGACCCTATCCTGCTGTGATGACTATCAGGTAAATGATTACAAGGTGGGATAATAAATATCTGGAGAAGATTTGGGACCAAACAATAATGTGTTGATCAAGTAATAGATACACACAATTTCCTGAACCAGGAAGCCTCAGAAACTTAATTTTCTAAGGAAGGAAGAGATTTTTCTTTGCATTGAGAGATTAATTGATGAGAGATAGTGAGTTAAAAAAAATAGCCTTCTTCTTAGCTCTCTCTGTGCAGTAAATGAATGAGTGGTATCATGGCACATTCATTCTTTGGGAGACATTTTCACAGTTGATGGAGATCCCACTGCAGTTGATAGCTGCAGAAATCATGATGGAAACCAGATAAACTCACTAACTTGCTAAGAAGCTTCCATCAATTCAAAGTCTAGTCTTAATCTTATCATAAACATTATCTACAATGTGTTATTAAGATAAATAATTATGATCATTTACTTTGGCAGATTACATTTCTCATGGGGATTTCAAATATGTAAATTACTCTTTCCTTTATCCACTCTTTTTTTTCTGGATAACTGGCACATCTCTATTTGATACTATATAGACAAATGCTT
Source organism: Theropithecus gelada (assembly GCF_003255815.1). Lineage (NCBI taxonomy): Eukaryota > Metazoa > Chordata > Mammalia > Primates > Cercopithecidae > Theropithecus > Theropithecus gelada. The sequence goes on along the minus strand of NC_037685.1, from coordinate 65,655,745 downwards.
ATTCTATAATATCATTTATTACTAGTCTTAGAGACAAAAAAAGGGTCCCTCATTTTATTACATATAGCTTGATACTAAAAAAATAATAAAGCTGAGTTTTAGCTAACTAACTACATTTTATAGGCTCTACTGATGAGGCGATTGTTTGTCTCAGGTAGCAATCTTGTGGACAGCCATTACGTCATCTCAGATAAAGTGTTGATCTATTAAAAATCTTCAGAGAATATGAACATATCCGACCCAGCTTTACATCTCTAACTACTGCAATATGGCCCTACTCTGTCAAAGTACATCAATTCCAGGAAAAGTCACAGGGGAAGCAAAACCCTCTCAGCATGAGAGTGTTTTAATTAATGTCGTAAGCCAAAAAATTATGGCCAATTGAAAAGCTAAATTACTAGGAGGCACCTAGACTGACTTCAAAAATTCTATTTAATAATTTGATGAACATTAGGTCTCTCTAAAATCTGAAACATCAAAAAATTTTACACCCATTCATAATTTAAATACCGATTTATTTTTTGAAGGCAATTCTAGGGCAGGAACTAATAATGAAAGTGCAGTTTCGGCAACATAACAGGCTCTGATGAGATAAATCTTTTATGTTCTTTCTAATAAGGTAAGTCATTAATGGACAAATTTATATTGTTTATAATACCAAAGTTTGTTCTATAGAATCAAGCAGAACAAAAATATTGGGTGTTTATGATTAAATAAATTGTGATTTTGAAGCAATAAATTAAATTTTTTGATCTAAAATATCTCATGTAAGAAAGAGCAACCAGGAATTTGAGTAATATCAAAATATCAGCAGTCCAAAGGGGCACATGTAGGAGTTTTGGTGCTTTGCTGCACCATGAGACGCAAAAGAATTAAAATATTTTGAAATCAATAAGTATATTTTTAAAGCTTTATGTACAGTGTCTTGCACAAATTAAGTGATTGATTCATGATTACTGAATTGGTTTTAACTGAATTGAATTAAAGAAAAAAATTTTTTCTTTTCTGCTCTTGAATATATTTATAACCAAGATGGTGACAATAAAGAAGAGTTCTTAACATACATTCCTATTAATGGGTCAAGAAGAACCACTGAGGCCTAATTTCCTACTACTCATCAGAAGAGCTGAAATGCTTTTTTAAAATTCATTACAAGCATTTAAAGCTTAATGAGTTGAAGTCAGATACTTAAGAGTGAAAGTCACATCTTCAGTGCACGTTCATACTTGTTTAGTGGTTTCTAAATCTGTGCTTGTAAACAAAATTATTCTTAGTCCTTTGACAACTGCTATTTGTCCTGTAGGAAAATTACTCCCTAAGGAAATGCAAATTGTTTGGTGGTACTTGATGGCTTTGTAGTAATTACCGTGCTATTAGATAGCTCAGAATTAAGATAAGTCTTGGCATCAAAATTCCATATGGTTGACTCTAAAATAAGATGCTTAGATAGGCAGAATACTAAATGACATGCGTTGAATAAGTGAAATCCTGTGCCAGGTTTATTTCAAACCTGGGGGCATCACAAGTTGTATCTGAGATCAAACAAAGGTCAGTTGAATGCCTGTAGCATTTAATAAATAGTTGACAAAGTTGTACTTTTAAAAAAAGAGCATGTCAGTAACATGACTTGCTGCACAATTACCATTACTATAATTATGATAGTCTATAAGCTTACCAATCACAATTTATTATTGTGAGAAATGATAGGAAGAAGAATAAATTAAATATTTTTGAATTTTCTACATCTAATCAATGATGAAAACCACAACAATAAACTAGCCTTTCCCTTTACATTCCCTCATGTACAGAGATAATTAATTACCATGTACTCTACCATCATTTTTATGGGAAATATTTCTAACCCTAGTTCTACAGATTTGATACTTTGCTTAACAATAATCAGTCATTCCTTAAAGAATTATTTATTCGGCACATTTGAGGCCTTGTCCTAGCTGCTTCTTGGATTTTATCAGAAAACAATAGAGGAAAAGCCTTACTTTTTAAAATCTTTTTGTTTTCAAATAATTTCAGAATTAGACAAAAATGGAAAAATTAATACAAAGAATTCTCTTGTATACTTTTCAACCAGATTACCCAAGTATTAATATTAATTACATGTGCATTATCATTCTCTCTTTACATATATTTTAATGATGTTCTAAAATATAAAATTGTATATAAAATATACATATAACATACATATAAAATATATTTATTTCTGTCTTATGAAGAAAATACTTAGGTTAGATAAGATTCATTTAGGCATGAATAATGATTCGGTTGGCCATGAGTCCAATGTTGATGAATCAACAATGTATCTCAAATAAGGTGTCTTCAAACAAAAGCACACATGAAACAATATTATGTATTAATTGGTGCTATGGCTTGGCTATGTAATCTCCAAAATTCATGTTGAAACTTAATCTCCATTGTTGTAGTATTACGAGGTAGGCCTTTTGGGACATGATTAAATCATGAGGGCTCTGCCCTCACAAATTGATTAGTGCCTTATAAAAAGGTTGGAGGGAACAAGGTTAGGCCCTTTTTGCCCCTTTACTCCTCTATTCTCCTGCTTTGTGAGGACACAGCATTTGCCCCTTCTGGAGGATAAGAAAGCAAGCACCATTCTGGAAGCAGAGAGTAACTCTCACCAGAGATGGATCTGCTGATGCTTTGATCTTGGACTTCCTAGTCTCCAAAACTGTAAGAAAATAATTTATGTTCTTTATAAATGACTCATTCTTGGGTATTTTGTTATAGAAACATAAAAAGACTAACACAATTGGTTAATTAAATTGTGTAATCAGAGGCTCACAGGACTCTAACTCTGTATTTCTCCTAGAAGCAATGGTTACAGGAGAATATTCACCAACTTAGTATTTTTCAGCAACTTTATGTAACACAACTACTGTGAAAAACAACAATTGACTGTAAGTTATAGTAATAATACCTCTTTATTCTTAAATCCTTTGTGTGAGTGTCCTAAAATTATAGGTATTCTTTTACATAACCACAGTAGAATTATCAAAATCAAAACATTATAACTGATATAGCTCATTTATACATATATAAGCCATATTCAGGGTTCCCCAATTATCTCACCAATGTCCACTGAAGCAAAATAAAAATACATGCTTTTCTTCTTGGTCCAGTTCAGCATGATACGTTGCATTTATTTACCCAGTTTCCTTAATTTCCTTTAATCTAGAACAGTTTCTTCATCTTTACAATCTGGATTTTTTTTTTTTTGGTCTTTTTTTTAATATTATACTTTAAGTTCTGAGATATACGTGCAGAATGTGCAGGTTTGTTACATATGTATACACGTGCCATGGTGGTTTGCTGCACCCATCAACCCATCATCCACATTAGGTATTTCTCCTAATGCTATCCTTCTGCTAGCCTCCCAGCCCCCGACAGGCCCCAGTGTGTGATTTTTCCCCTCCCTGTGTCCATGTGTTCTCATTGTTCAACTCCCACTTATGAGTGAGAACATGTGTTGTTTGGTTTTCTGTTTCTGTGTTAGTTTGCTGAGAATGATGGTTTCCAGTTTCATCCATGTCCTTGCAAAGGACATGAACTCATTCTTTTTTATGGCTGCATAGTATTCCATGGTGTATATGTGCCACATTTTCTTTATCCAGTTTATCATGGATGGGCATTTGGGTTGGTTCCAAGTCTTTGCTATTGTGAATAGTTCTGCAATAAACATGTGTGTGCATGTGTCTTTATAGTAGAATGATTTATAATCTTTGGGTATATACCCAGTAATGGGATTGCTGGGTCAAATGGTATTTCTGGTTCTAGATCCTTGAGGAATAGCCACACTGTCTTCCACAATGGTTGAACTAACTTACACTCCCACCAACAGTGTAAAAGCATTCCTATTTCTCCACATCCTCTCCACCATCTGTTGTTTCCTAACTTTTTAATGATTGCCATTCTAACCGGTGTGAGATGGTATCTTGTTGTAGTTTTGATTTGTATTTCTCTAATGACCAGTGATGATGAGCTTTTTATCATATGTTTGTTGGCTGCATAAATGTCTTCTTTTGAAAAGTGTTTGTTAGTATCCTTTACTCACTTTTTGATGGGGTTGTTTGGTTTTTTCTTGTAAATTTGTTTAAGTTCTTTGTAGACTCTGGAATTAGCCCTTTGTCGGATGGAGAGATTGCAAAAATTTCTCCCATTCTGTAAGTTGCCTGTTTACTTGACATTTTCGAAGTGGTTTAGCTAGTTTGTTCGTTCGAATTTCCCTTAATTTGGATTTGTTTGATGTTTCTTCATGATTGGATTCAAGATGTTGGGGCAGGAGTAATGCAGAAGTGATATAGTGTTCCCAATGCATTATATCAAGATCTACATGATTTATCTATTTGTTCCAACTCTTAGTTACTTTGTTAATGTAATGTCTGTCAGGTTTATCCACTGAAAAGCTACTATATTTCCATATGTAATTAAGTAAATGTCTTTTGAGGAAAGTGTCCAACATCATGAAATTAATACTCTAGGAAAAGGAAAAGAAAAAAATGAAGAAGATACGCATAGGCACTGGTAGTCTGTGAAGAAAATAAGACAGTAGAAAATATGTGTATTCAAGGATAGAAGTCTCTCTCTTTTTTTTCAAATAGTCGAACATAAATTCTACATTAAATAGAAAAAAAAAAAGCATTTTGAACCTTTGGAAGGATGGCAGCAAAAGTGTGGTTTTTAATCTCCTCAAATCCCCACATAAAAATAGAGTAATTAGAATAACCAAACTACAAATCCATGCCAAACACCTACAAAAATCTAGGTAACAAAATATACTAATGAACCCCAAAATACGAGTCGGTAAGAATCAACCAGTCATAGACACATACTTGTATAATGTTGGAATCTTCACAGGTGAAAGCAGAGCAAATCGGCATGACCTCTGATGGACCTGATAACACCAAAATAAAAAACAGATCTTCACTGCAAAGCTCAGGGAGGCAATGTGAGAACAGAAGCTGAAACTGGGAGGGATTTCACACATGTCAACATCAGATAAGAGAAAGAGGTCTGCCGTAAGGTTTGAAAGAGCTATAGTTTTGACCTCTCAAAACTAAAGAAACAAAGATTCATTCAAGGAGAGAGCTACACACAGCTGCAAAAACTGGTGCAGAGATTCCAAATTAAGCAGAACTGGGATTAAAAAAAAAAAAAAAAACTAAAGAAAAATAAGTTTAAATAAAATTGAGAAGAGAAATAGAGATGTTAGAAATACTAAAATACTAGAAGTTCTAGAATATGATGTTTAAAAAAATCCTGAACCATGCCTTCCTCCTGAAAGATTAGGAAAACAGATTTTATATAAAATTAAGTAACAAAGAAGAACTGAAGTCACACTCCATACAAAAGCTATGAGGAAACTAACTGAAAATTTTTAAATGCCAGAAAGGCACAGCATAAAAGATGAAAATTATAACCTAATATTTGAAAATAAGCTAAAAGATATTAAGAAAATAAAAATTACTTTGAGTGTGGTGGTAAAAATCAGAAAAGAATTAGAAATAAAAGGAAAAAAGCATTTCACAAATGAAGACTTAACTGATCAGAACATTAAAGTAAATAAATACAAAAGACAGCAATATAAAAATACAAGAAAAGAAAAAAGATTTTATTTATATATTTTTAAATGATATATTGTTCATTTGTACAAATTTATGGAGCACATGTAAAACTTCATTATATGCATATAATACAGGGTGATCAAGTCAGAATATTGACAGTGTACACCACCCAATTAAAATACATTTTGAACTATAGCCTCCCTCCTCTGCTATCAAACACTGAATTCATTCCTTCCATCTAACTATATGTTTGTATTTTTTAATCCACTTCTCTTTATCCTCTTTTCTTGCCTCACTCATTTTTCCCAGTCTCTGTGATCTATCTTTCCCCCTTTTTCTCCACGTAATCAAAACTTTTAGCTCACATAAAAAATCAAAACAAAATGATGAAAAGGATTTGCAAAATTGTGGCAAACACAGAAGAAAAGCAAAGAAGATACAAACATGTATAATAGAGTACCACAAATTGGGGTTGGGGTGAAATAAAAGTAAGATCACAGAGCAAATACAAAGACTATAATTGAAGAAAATTATTCCGAAATATAAAAATGATTTGAAATTACATATTGAAAGGGTTTCCACACACTTTACAAGACTGAAACAAAATAACCAACCCTGAGACATTCCTAGAAAAACTATCAGCACAATTTAAAGATTAAATAAAGAAAAACCTTTGGCCAACTGTTTATAAGACCAAGTCATTTATAAGAGAAAGAAACTCTTATTGTTACCAGACTTTTTCACAAAAGAAGAATTGAGTAAGGTATTTAAAGTACCAAAGGAAAGAAAATGTAAGCTAAGGATGTTTTATTCAGTAAAACCAACTTTTGAGTGCAAAGGCTATAGGCAAACTGTCATCAGCATGTAAGAACTCAGGACATTATTCTTATGAACCCTTCCTGAAAAATCTACTATAGAACAAGCTTCAGGCAAAAATAGGTTCTGAAACGTAAGGGCTAATAATGGCCATTAAATATACATTTACTTGTGGAATGAATACAAACTGAGGGGAGAATGTAGTATATATATCCTCTGACAATGAAGATACAATTAAGCTATAAAATAATGAGGAAGGCACATGCAAAAAACATTTTAACTCTACTAAGTCATTACTATGGGTCCTAGTATTGGTATTGTCACTCTGAAAATGTTCTATATCAAATGTGGGAGGAGTCAGTAAATAATTCTGTGATATTTTAACTTTCTCATCCCCAATGCTTTTGAGAGCTAGGATGCTCGATGTGGGAAAAGGCAATATTGATTTAAGATAAAAGAGGTTGGCCAGGTGTGGCTGCTCATGCCTGTAATCCCAGCACTTTGGGAGGCTGAGGCGGGAGGATCACTCGAGGTCAGGGATTCAAGACCAGCCTGGCCAACATGGTGAAACCCCATCTCGACTAAAAATACAAAGATAAGCCAGGTGTGGTGGTACACACCTGTAATCCCAACTACTTGGGAAGCTGAGGCAGGAGAATCACTTGAACCTAGCAAGTGGAGGCTGCAGTGAGCCAAGACTGTGCCACCACACTCCAGCCTGGACAACAGAGCAAGACTTCATCTCCAAAAGCAAGAGGCTAAGTAAAACTATTGTAGTTTGGAATATGAATTGTAAGTTTCTTATTCCCCAGTTAGGTGTGCTGAAATGGCTTAGAAACAATGACCGAATAGCAGTGAGTGCGTCTAGCACACAGATTCTGTTCCTGAACTGTTACCTCCTACCAAAAGAAACCAGTATTTTCTGGAGAAATAGATTATTCCAGACTTGGAGGAGGAAATGTGCAAAATGAGTCTGGAATATGTTCCCACGACATACAACAATGAATGCATCAAAAATGCTGAATTGTGCCTGAAAAACTCAGAAGAAAACCTGAAGAGGTTTGCAGTAGTCAAAGATGTGGCAATTTGAGCTTTCAAATGGATTTTAACTGCAGTAGATAGAAACACATCAAATAAGTTTCACAGAAATACATCAAATTATGGTTAATACACAAGTAGTTCCTAAGTAGTTTAAAAATCTACTTATTATCTTTTCATCATCTCTTTTGTAGCTCATGGAATCTGTGTCTAAGAGGGGGAGATATTACACTTGTTATTTGAGGCTACAGAAAGATGTCTAGGGAAGACGCCTGAAGTTCTTCTGTGAATTTTAGTCTTTCTAGATAGCTAGATTGGGGAAAAATAAATAAATTAACCTAGGGGAGCAGTGAAGCCCTACAAGAATCCATATAACTCTGGATGAGAAAGAAAAGGGATGTGGAGCTGCAGATATGTCCTTAGATAATATGACAGGGCCACAGGGCACGGACGCTCAAGCCTGTAATCTCAGCACTTTGGGAGGGTGAGGCAGGTAGATTGCCTGAACTCAGGAGTTCGAGACCAGCCTGGCCAACATGGTAAAACCCCATCTCTACTAGAAATACAAAAAATTAGCCAGGCATGGCGGTGCGGGTCTGTAGTCCCAGCTACTCAGGAGGCTGAGGCACAAGAATTGCTTGAACCCAGAGGTAGAGGTTGCAGTGAGCTGAGATCACGCCACTGCATTCCAGCCTGGGCAATGGAGTGGTAATGGGCTCTGCACTTATGGATGGGACCTGAAGGGGCATTGAATTTACTCCTCTTTTTGGAGCATCTTTAAAACTGGATTTTGGAATTTTGAAAACAATGCCTCTAACACAATCCTAAGTGGCCATGGTTCTGTGCTATGGAAGGACTCTTGTCCTGGGGACAGAAACATTGTCAGAATTTGAGGGAAAGGCCACCGACCCCCCAACACACACACCCCATTTTACTTGCTATTTATTTTCCTCTACCTTCCATTTTTGCTTCACTTCATTTCTATTCCCACACTGTTTATCCCCCATTCTAAGACAGCTTCATGAAGAATCTCTGGACATATACTGAGGGCTCAACCCTGAATATGGATTAAAATCAAGATGATTAACAAACATGATCTTTGTTGCCATAATGCTTTCTATATCAGTTCCTCTTCTATGCACATTTTAATGCAGTAAATATCTCTATTTCTATATCAGTTCCTCTTTGATTCAAATTTTAATGCAATTTATATCTCTATGAGCATATCTCAATGCATAAATAATTCAAATTTCTAAAATACCAAAATAATGGCATGATATCAACAAAAATGCCGATATTGTAGGACCAAAATTAGCAGAAAACAAAAAATATTGAAAACTTGTCTAACAAACACAAGGAATGAATGAAAATATTAAATTTGAGAATTATCTGCTTTGGTGCAAGGGATCTACCAAATTAGAGAAATGTTTAGAGAAAATAGAAGTTGTCTGAGGAAAGAACCACTTACCATTATTTGGTGTATGGCCTTGGAAATAATATTCCTTGAAGCTCAGGAAGAATTTGGAGGATATAGTGACACAGAAATTAAACTAAATGAAAATCGTAAGATGAAAATGAAAGTCAACAGTGTTACGCATTCAGAAAAGTCAGGGAGAAGGACTGGAAAGAGAACTCTAGATTTAGTCAATTAAAGATGACAAGTGAGAGATGAATAAGGGATTTCAATACAGGGTTAGAGAGCTTCCAAATAACAGAATTATGGAATGATTGGATGGTACAAAATAATAGTAATACCTGTGGAACACTGATGATATCTGAGGGTACAAGTCAAGAAGGAAATTGGATGATGTATTGGTAAAAATAGCAATAAGATAATGTTTTTGATGTAGAGGAGAGATGAGTCTATCTAGATGAAGGAAAAGGAAGCTTGCAGAGGATGAGAGTTTCAGTATTTGAAAGGGATGGAACATTGATGGATCAGGGTACCTGGAGAGACAGAAAGCAATGGTTGGAAAGCAGAAATGAAGAGCTGGCCTCAGGACCAATGTTTCTGCTTCTAGCTGGAGTACCCCTTTAAAGATATCCTCTAAAATATAAAAATATTTGATTTCATGTTCTCACTTAGTAGCAAAATAGTGATAGTCCTGATACTGTGATGATCCTAATAAAAGCATATAATGTGACCCTGCCCTCTATGTGCTTACAATCTAGGTGGAAGAAAGGATAACAGGCATAATATAATAAAATATAATAATGATGGTGATAGTTAACATTATTTGAGTGCCTACCACATGTCAGACATTTAAGCTCTTAACATACAGTATTTCACTAAATGTGTGCCTGACCTTATAAAGTAGTTACTGATCTGAGATACAAAGTTTGAGAAACTCATCTAAGGCCGCATACGAAATGGTACAAATATCATTCAAATCCAGTTCTGCTTGACTCCAAAGCCAGATGCTATACTATTCTATATGCTACAGAGTAGATGATTAAAGGCTAAGGTTCATCCTGATGTGTTGTATGTGTGCTGTGGGGTTGAGAGAATAAACATCATTATAAACAGAATGAACAGGGTTTTCAACAAAAACTTGTAAAGCCATTGGTTGTTGCTTTCTGATTTGACAGCCTTTGAGGACTAAAGCGGCCAGGACTGGAGTAGTGCCTTGGCCAAATATGTAGGTGTGACCATGGATATATAACACAGGTTTGCCTGAAGCAGTGCATGAAATGCATTTATTAGTCAGAGTTCTGTAGGTGAGTAACTCTGATTTTGGACAACTTTCTTGCTGAATGTATTTCTGGCTTTCCTTCTCAAAAGGAAAGATTGTAGGTCACAGAGTCATGGAAACAGTGGGAGGAAAAGGAAGAGCAATAAAAATCAGGGTACCCAAAAGAATGGATAAAAATAGCTCTTCCCAAGACAACAAAACTGGGAAGACTGACTCCGTGGCAGTGTCACAGTGAGGGTGGACATCTGATTGCCCTGGTGTTATATACAGCAGCTCTAAGCCATCCATTTGCTGGGTCTCTCTGCAGTGACCATCAAAACTTCTTCACTGGTGCCAAACACCCTGCCTCTGTTATTTATTTTTTTATTATATTTTATGTTCTAGGGTACATGTGCACAACGTGCAGGTTTGCTACATGTGTATACATGTGCCATGTTGGTGTGCTGAACCCATTAACTATCCCCTAATACTATCCCTCCCCCCTCCCCTGACCCCACAACAGTCCCTGGTGTGTGATGTTCCCCTTCCTGTGTCCAAGTGTTCTCATCGCTCAATTCCCACCTATGAGTGATAACATGCAGTGTTTAGTTTTCTGTTCTTGCGATAGTTTGCTGAGAATGATGGTTTCCAGCTGCATCCATGTCCCTACAAAGGACACAAACTCATCCTTTTTTATGGCTGCATAGTATTCCATAGTGTATATGTGCCATATTTTCTTAATCCAGTCTGTCATTGATGCACATTTGGGTTGGTTCCAAGTCTTTGCTATTGTGAATAGTGCCGCAATAAACATATGTGTGCATATGTCTTTATAGCAGCATGATTTATAATCCTTTGGGTATATCCCCAGTAATGGGATGGCTGGGTCAAACGGTATTTCTAGTTCTAGATTCTTGAGGAATCGCCACACTGCCTTCCACAATGATTGAACTAGTTTACAGTCCCACCAACAATGTAAAAGTGTTCCTATTTCTCCACATCCTCTCCAGCACCTGTTGTTTCCTGACTTTTTAATTCTTTAAATAACAGGTATTTATTTTGCTACCCACCATAACACAGATCTGTTTTCATTGCCTAAGGATTAAATTTCTTTATTCAAATGGGATACAGGATGGTTCTCCATTCATACGGTGGGAGGTCTTTACATCTCTTTTGTTAAACTTCACAAAACAAGGCCTGGCATTTCAACTTTCTTAGATCTTCCTATTTCTTTTTAGCAACTGAGAACATGATCTCTCACAGGCAAAGCAGAGAAGATTAACTGAAGTCCCCTTCCATTGACTCCTACCTGAAGGTTAACTTTCCTCCCCACTCATAATACTTCTGGAGGATTGGGATCAGTGATTGCTCTATCTTTAATTAAGTTTCTTAATCCTAGGAATGACATTAGCAAGACATTGGAACAGGGAATTTCATCCTTCATCCTCCACGAAATGCCAATTTAGCAACAATATATGGACAAAAATATCTTTACGAGTAGCCCACAATTTGCAGTACTCCAGATGGGCACAAAAAGGAAGACAGCCACATTAAAGTTAGTAAAAAGAGCAATTTTATTTTACATCAGCCCCTCCCCCAACTTGACACAGCTCGGTACCAAAAGACATCACCTCTGCCTGTGACTTCTCCCTCTGGGAGAAAGAGAGAGTGGAACATGCCTTTAATATTCTAGTTTTTCAGCTTGCTGCCCAAGGGGTTGGTTTCTGTCTCATCCCACACAGAACACTGACAGAACTGACAAATGCCTGGGGGCAGTTAAGACCAAAGTAGAAAGGATAGGGGCTTGTTGCAGTTGGCAGAGATCTGTGAGACTAAGAGAAGGGGAGAACCTGAGGTTTCTCCCACAGGAAGGATGGAAAGGAGTAGAGCATGCCCACAATGTCTACGACCTTACAGTGCACTGTTTAGAGGCCTGATTCTACCTTGCCTCACATGAAGCATTGACAGAATGAGTATACATCAAACACCTGGGGGGGAGTTAAGAACAAAGAAGAGGAGGTGGACGGCTTACGGTGGCAAGCACAGCTCTGTGAGATTGATGAAACACACAGAATCTGAGACTTATTCCCCCAGACAGGAGGGAAGAGCAGAGCATGTCTTTAACATCTCTGGCCTTTCCGTGCACTGCCCAAAAGGCTGGCCTCTGTCTCACCTCATCCAGTGTGCCAACAGAATTCTCATAGTTTGGTGGGGGCAGCTAAGAACAAAGGGAAAAGGGCAAGTGACCTGTAGCACCCACCACAGCTCAAGAGAATTGGAAGAAGACACAGACTCAAGGCTTCTCCATAGGGAATAAGGGAGAGAAATGGGATTATACCACATCCCAGCCTGTAGGTCAAACACCAGAAGTCAGACACTACAAGAAGCAAGAGATTATGAGCTCTTGGAAAAGAAAATTTAAGAAAAAAAAAAAGAAACCAGTAAATCCCCTCTAATTTAGAATCTACATGCCCATGTCAGGAGACATATTCATAACAAAGAATTAAAAGACTTTCAGAATCTCTAGCTGGGTTGACTGTGAAGTTCCCAGATGAAGCCAGACAGAACAACAAGAAATACAAAGAATCAGGAAAACCTGACACAATCAAATGAACAAAATAAAATTTCCAGTAACCTGCACTGAAGAAATAGAGATTTGTGACTTGCCTGACAAATAATGCAAAATAATTGTCTTAAAGAATCTAATGAGTTACAAAAGAACACAGACAACGATACAAATTCAGGAAAATGATACATGGACAAAATGAGAATATAAACAAAGAGTTAGAAACTTAAAAAAAAAAAAACAACAGAAATCCAGACCTGAAGAAACAATAAGTGAACTGAAAAAAATCACTAGAAGATTTCAAAGCCAGACTTGATTAAGCAGAAGGGAATCTACATGCACACGTCAACTCAAAGATAGGTGATTTTAATTTATCAGAGGATAAAAAGAAAAACATGATAAAAATGAGTGAATAAACCTTAAAGAACTTATGGAAAACCATCAAACAAACCAATACATAAATACTAAAAGGAAAGAAGAAAGAGAAAGGGGCATAAAAATCATTTAAAGAAATATGGACAGAAAACTTCCCAAATTTAGAGAGGAAAATGGATATTCAGACTCATAAAGCCCAAGAGTACTAAATAGGATAAATCCAACGAAATCTACATCAAGAAATATTACTATGAAGTTGTCAAAAGTAAAAGACAAAGAGAGCATCTGTATCTTCAACAAGGGTGCCAAAAATACCTAATGGGGAAAGGATAATCTCCTCAACAAATGGTGTCAGGGAAACTATATATTCATGCAGAAGAAAGAAAGTGAACCCTTATCTTACACCATACCGAAAAAAAACATGGATTAAATATTCAAATATAAGACCTGAATCTATAAAGCTTCTAAGAGAAAACATAGGAGAAATGTTCCATGACGTTGGTCTGTACAAAGATTTGTGGATATGACACGTAAGACACAAACGACAAAAGCAAAAATAAATAAATGGGACTAACTCAAACTCAAACTAAAAGGCTACCAAACAGCAGAGAAAATAATCAGCAGAGTGAAAAGGCAACCAATGGAATGGTAGAAAATATTTGCGAAGATGACCAACAGATAAATGGAAAAGTGTTCAACATCACTAAACATCAGGAAAATGACAATTTAAACCAAAATGATACATCAACAAAGCAAAAGTTTATTTTAAAAACCCTAAAGATTATCCAAAAACTGAAAGATAACAGGTACTTGTGGGAATGTCAAGGAGTTGAAATTTTTGTACACTGTTGATGAGAAAGTAAACTGGAGTTTCCTCAAAATTTTTAAAAATAAAGTTACCATATGATCCAGCAATGCTAACTCAGGGTTACTTGAAAAGAATTAAAATTAGAATATCAAAGAGAAATTCACACTCACATTCACTGCAGCATTCCTTGCAATAACCAAGATATGGAAGCAACCTAAGTATCCATCAATGTATGCATGGATATGAAAATAGGATAAAAACATACAATAGGATATTATTCAGCCTTAAAGAAGGAGGAAATCTTGCCACATGAGACAACATGAATGAATCTGGAGGACATTATGCTAAGTGAAATTAGCCAGGCACAGAAGGGCAAATACTGTATGAGTTTACTTATATGAGGTATCTAAAATAGTTAAACTTAGAAACAAAGAATAGAATGGTGTTATCAGGGACTGGGGAAGGGAAAAAAGGAGAGTTGCTATTTAAGATGTAAAAAGTTTTAGTTCTACAAGACGAATTACTTCTAGAGATCTGCTGTAAAACGTGGTGTCTATAGTTAACAATACTACGTTGTCTACTTAAAATGTTAAGACTATAGATCTCATGTTAAATGTTCTTAATCAATTTTTTTTAAAGACTCTTAATCCTCGTACCCAAGTCCCTGGGTCTCAGTTTGAAATTCCTTGAATTCCTTTCTCCCAAGTCGTCTAGACCCTGGTCATGCAGAGAAAACCCTTGCAGAGTGCTCTGGGTGAAATGCAAGTGATGTCTGCCTTCCCACTCCAAAACACTCTTGATTCAGCTCCTAAGAGCATCAGCCAACCGACTTACAAAGACTAAACAGCTGCCCCCTGGAGAGACTGATGCTTTGTGAAGTGGTAGATACATCAGGTTGTATGGAAGCACAGTCTTGGTTGCCCCACTCTACTTTAGGTAAAAGCCCAGTATCAAGGGTTCTCCTGGCCCTGCTCTTTACCTTGTAGGTAAGAAATCTAGAAATAGTTACAACTCTGTACCTCCCTCACTGACTTCCTCTTGATATCCCACTTGTAAAACAGGACTAAAAATAATATCTCTCTGTTAGACAAAGCGTGTAAAAACACTAGCGCCTATATTCTTGGAGTAATGCATGTTTCTACAGGTCTGTTAATAGATTGACGGGGCCCATAGACCCTAAACTGGACTTTATAAATGAAGTCACTGACCATGCACCTTGTCTCAGCAGAAGCTGGAGATGATGTGCGTGTGTGTGTGTGTGTGTGTGTGTGTGTGTGTTATCTTCTGTGAAAGGATAATCCAATCAGAGCCTGGTGCAGGGGATATGGAAAGTGTACTTGATTGTGCCCCAGCAGGGAGAGCATTACTCACTGTGACAAACCTTCTTCTCCCTGGGAGGTGATAATGCAGCTGTTATTACTTTTTATAATCTAGCCAAGAAGTGCTAACATTGAGATTTTTATTCAATAATTTAAACAAATTCAAAATAATGGAGCAGTCTAATAGACCAAATTGTTACATGCAGTCAATGCAGTCTTACTCAGAGAACTAGCATTGTTTTTTGACATTAGGCGATATATTGGGGTAATGAAATTTTTAGTCCTTGGTTTTTCAATTTTAAGAATATTGCTATTATTTTGCATTCTTGGGACTCTGCGTTGACTTAAAATCTGTGTGATTCACAAAAGAACTTGATGAATGCTGCTAGGCCCTTGCTGGTATAATTTAGATTCAAATGAAATATATGAGGGTTATTTTTATTTAACAAACTGGCCTTAACCAAAAGTTTCATTTTCTATTTTCCTTCAATAACTCCTCTCCTAACCTTGTACAAAACTAGAAATGCGAAGAGATACGCGTTTGTATTTTAACTTTAATTAAAATAGGCAGTGAGGCTGTGGAAAACTTCTTTTCTGTGTATGTGTTGGGATAGGGGGCATATTTATGGGTTTGTTTAAAATTTGTGTTGAAGAAGGAAAGTGGAAAATGCCACAAACAAAAAATAGCAATGAGAAGATGTTGCCGGAATCATGAACTTTTAATTTAGCACCATCCCATAAGAACTTAATGAATACACAAACACGTACAGCATTTAAATGTTTTTATTTTGGTTTAGAATCGAAACCAAAATGTTAAACACTTTAAAAATGGAAATAGACATAATTCGCCTTCAAGAAGCTTCAGATTAACATAAAATACTATTACTGTCATTTAGCAAATGTCTTTAATATTTTCAATGCATTTTTAACCTATGAAACCTTATTTTATTTCTATGACTCCCTGGAAGATAGGTAAAATTATGTTATTAGCCATTTTTCCCTTCGGGAGTCTGAGGTTATCTGAGAAGACAGCAAACTATATTTACTGAGATACCATTGTTTTTACTAGCTATATATTGAATCCTTTTTAATTTTCAAAACTCGCCTATAAAGTAAATATTATTAAGGACTCTGAGGTCCAGAAATATTAAATTATTTGCCCAATGTCACATAGATGGTAGGTGTTGCAAACAAGATTTAAAATCCAAGTCGGGTACAGGCATGATGGCTCACACCTGTAATCCCAGCACTTTAGAGGGCCGAGGTGGGAGGATCTCTTGAGCTCAGGAGTTCAAGACCAGCCTGGGCAACATAGTGAGACCTGGTCTCTAAAAAAAAAAAAATTGTTAAATTACTTGGGCATGGTGCTGCGTGCCCAAAGTCCTAGCTGCTTGAGAAACTGAAATGGGAGAATTGCTTGAGCCCAGCAGTTTGAGGCTGCAGTGAGCTGTGATCACACCACTGTATTCCAGCCTGGGCATCAGAGTGAGATCCAGCCTTAAAAAACAAAAACCCAGGTCAGTATGATTTCAAAAATCTTCTATACCAGATTATCTACATAGAATGTTAAATTACATGCCCCTGAAAGGACTAAACTACTCAGTTGAATAGCGTTAAATAAATTCAGGTTTCCTGAATGCTAACACCATGCAGAGGTAGAGGAAATAAGAATCTAAAATAGTAAAATGCTTTGGCAAAGATTATATGTCTCAGATTTAAAGTATAATAACTGTCAAACAGTTAATAAATTCAGTTGTAATTATGAAAGGTTATGGAGTTTTGAGGGGTTTTATATTTGAGCCTTACAGAAGGAGTGAGTGAGACTGATCAAAAGTTACGAAGGACTGTTATAACTTCAATTTTATGTATGTCTAAAACAGTGTTTCCCAAACTTTGGTGCACATCAGAATCATCTGAGGAGCTTGTTAAAGAGATAGCTGCTATAAATCAACTCGTAGGAATTTAGCCTAAGGTAGCATTTCCTGAATGGTAATGTGAGAAGCTAAAATATGATCTGAGAAAGGAGGGCTCCATGGACAAACAAGAGTGGGAAATGGTGTTTGTGTAAATCCTACAAGTTGGTTTTATACTCAAATAAGGTTCAAATGTGTGCATTGAACAGGAAGGACTAGGACAGAGGGTCCTAAAGATAACACACAGCCCTGGGAGGGAAAGATCCTAGAGATTTAGCATCTCTGAGCTGCAGAGAAAAGAAAAACCTGCAACCAGCAAGCTAAAATAAGATCAGAGGCTGACACAATTCGATTTCTGCATCAGACTGAAAGGACTTAGCCAGAGGCAAAAATGAAGGCTGGGACGTGAGATGGCGAGAAGCTAGGAGCGAGGTATAACATGGGTGAAGTTGGATGGTTCAGGCTTTTAATTCAGGAGTTGGATGTTTTGTGCATTAATGTGCGTGCTTGCTGTCTGTCTATACGTGCAGTGGACAGCCACGTGGTGGCTGCTGTTGTCTACTGGTCCACATACTGTGCTTATTTCAAAGACTGTCTGAAGGTTCTCCTCGTATGGGAAGCTTTCCCTGGATTTCTTCACCTCCCCAGGGACCTTCTGTCTTTTAAGTGTCTTTGCATTTCACTTTTCCAATTTTCCTCTTGTTACTTGATTTCAAAATGTCCGATACTGGTCCACAGAAAGATGATAGCAAAACTTTATGTTTATCAAGCACCTGGTAATAAACAAACCCGACACTTAGCAGCTTAAAGCACCAACTGTTTGTATTTCTCATGGTCTGGGGGTGATGGTGTGGTTTTTCTGCTGGGGCTCTGGGACAGGCACAGGACCAAAATGCCCTCATTCACACAGTTGCCGTCTTGAAATTCTTAATAATTTCATCTTTAAGTTTGTATTTGGTAGGTGAATAATGAGGTGACAATGGAGCAGATGTTGGTGACTCGGAGCCCACTGCCCCAGGATAGCTTCCTGGCTCCGCTCTCCTGCTTTCTGACTCCTTGGGTCCCAAGCAGCTTCCCCTTCCCCATAGCTGCCCCCTGATCACCGCTGCTCTCTGTCCTGTCACATTGGTGGGTGGAAGGCCAGGGTTCTGCTACTACCCATGGCCCCTGACAGGAACCTGGGAGCAGATGTGGGGAAGATCAAAGTCAGAGCTGCACAGCATATTGGGACATTCACTATCCTGGGATAGGGCAAGGGGCCTTTGATCCCACCTGGGCTGACAACATCATGGCATGTTTGGTAGATGTCTTGTGACCATGGTCAGTCAGGTCCTGAGCCAGCCCGGGCACAGAATCTCTGGACCTAAGGAAAGCAAGACTGACTTCCCTGCCCCTGGTTGGGGTTCGAGTTTTTCTTTTGCACTGGACTTGGCAAATTGTGTGGTTAGTCCTGCATGCTGGCCTCCTTCTGGGAGCTCAGCTTTGGCTGCTGGCTATTGTGGGGGTGGGGAGGGGTATCTTTGTTATTCTCCATATGGACCTTCTGATGTTATAGCAGTGGAGGTCCAGAAAGAGTGTAGCAAGAAGCCAAAACAGAAGCTGGAGATTTATTAAGGATCATCCTTGAAAGTTACACAGCATCACTTTTGCCACATTGTAGTCATCAAAATAATCACAAGGACAGCTCAGAACTAAGAAGAGGGGAAACATACTCTACCTCTTCAAAGGACTGTGGCAAGAACACAGGAAGAAGAGCATGTAGGACCCTTTCAAGTACTATCCAGCTGAAAGCATCCAAAGAGTGTAATGTTTAACAACGTGCCCTTCAGAGTGAGTCAGTCAGACGTGGGTTCAGATCTCTGCCCTACCACTACCTGGGAACTAAACTCTAGTTTCTCTGAGCTTTAGTTTCCTCACTTGTGAAATGAAGGTAGTTGTGATGGTTAAATAGGATATGTACAGTGTTTGGCAAATATGCAATGTTCTACGGGACCTACTGTTACAGGCGGAGTCACCTGTGGTGCTACAGGAGAGATAAAGCTTCTACTATGAAAAACTCTAATAACCATACATGTATTAATCATTCCTTTGGTTAATGTGTTTAATAGTGAATGAAAGTCAAGTTGGCTATGGCTAAATATTTACTGAAAGGTGTGGTTGCCCTTGGGTAACCAAGAAGTGCCCATACTGTTCAACAATACAAATAACAATGGTGAAACTAACATTTTAACATGAAGCAATTTTTGGAAACTTGACCAACAGTCAATTTTGATAGAGGGAAAGAGAACATGAAGATGCTACATACCCATTTCAGAAACCAGGGTCCCACTGGATAAACAAAAGGAAAAACTGGGCACCGAGGACTCGTTTCTCTTCCTGAAGAAGGGTGGTGATGAAGAAATAGGCGTTGGGCAACCCATCTTTTGCTTAACTTAACATAGTACGATAGAAAATTCCTCAGTAAATGTTTAAGCTGATGTTTTATTATCTTCTATGTGTTCTCTGACATTATGTGGAATGCACACAGTTGTTGCTAAATCTGAGAATATCTGACATTTAGCCTCTGCACAACCATGGCTTGCTTAATAGTAAAAAGAATTTATACCTCCTCAGCGGACAACAAAAATACATTTTCCTCTAAGCCTAAAATCACATTCTAATGCTTACTTTCATTCGAGTAAAGATAGTTATTGTGATGATAAAAAAAATTAATATAACATCTCAGGGAATCTGTCATTGTTATAACTGGAAATGAACCAATGAAGAAAAGGTGAAGAGAGACCCTTCTGGCTAAATT
The DNA here is from genome assembly GCF_003255815.1 of Theropithecus gelada. NCBI lineage: Eukaryota > Metazoa > Chordata > Mammalia > Primates > Cercopithecidae > Theropithecus > Theropithecus gelada. The sequence goes on along the minus strand of NC_037685.1, from coordinate 65,635,847 downwards.
GACTGAAACATTCTGCAACAATGGAGAATAATAAAATACAATTAAGACTGAAAGTGACCTGAGGCTCTAAATCAGAGTATTTAATGGAACATGAAGACCAGATAAAAGTCAGCAACTCAGAAGTGACCTCCTGGTTATAATAGATAGGTTAGAAAAGATCCCAAACCTCTTTAGATGTGTGTAACTTATCACTTGTGAAATGTGAATTGTTGCTCAATTTGCATTGAAGTAAAATCAAATTTTTCATTTATTAAATTGACAAAGATTTTTACAAGGTAACACTCAGTACTGGCAAGGGCATAGTGAAGAAGGAAATGGTACTGGTGGGAGTTCATGTTTCTGAAAAGTAGTTAGCCCAGAATTTATCAAGTAGTACATGAAAATGTATATCTTCTTATCCAGTGATTATTATCCAGTGGTTATCATTCTAAAAGATCATCTTTAAAAAAATTAGAGCTATCAAAATAAGATATGTGCAAAAAATGTTAAAGACAGCAGGATTTTTTTTCTCTCTATCTACGAATGAATTTATGTTGAAAACATGAGGCTGCTACAACAGTGAAACTTTCAGAGCAATGTAAATAGCCACAACAATAGGAGGATGGTTTAATCATGACACATCCCAGGAACAATATATGCTGCCACTTAAAACTAGGTTTTAGAAGACCCTTAATAGCACAAGAAGAGTTTTCACAAAATGATATTTGGTTTAAAAAAAAAAAAAAGGCAGTCATAAAATTACAGAGCATTACTCTTTTCACTAAGGGCCTTACGTAAAGCAAGTGGAAGAGGGAAAGATGGAAGTTGGCAAAGAGCATATAGATCTATCCAGAAATACCTCCACCACTCTAAGCACCTCCAGATAATACAGCTCAGCTACAAAGAGGAAGATACAGACAGTGGGGACCAAGGCCAACTTCAGGAGCAGTAGTGAGTTGCAGAGGCTCTGCCATTGCTGGTTGACTGAGATTGAAATCAAACTGTGGGATGAAGGGTCAGGGCCTTGAACAGCGATGCATCTAGAAGCCATGTTAGAAATCAAGGGACTTTTGTCTGTTTGTGCTTCTATAAAAAATACTTGGGACTGGGTAATTTATAACAAAGATAAATATGTATCTGAGTTCTGGAGGCTGGAAGTTCAAGGTACTGGCAGGTTTGGTGTCTGGTAAGGACTCTGCTTCAAAGATAATACTTTGTTGTGGCATCCTCTAGAGGGGATAAGCACTGTGTCCTCATAGGACAGAATGGATGGAAAAATAAAAAGGAGCCTAGCCAGGCAGACCACTTGAGTTCGAGACCAGCCTGGCCAACATGGTGAAACCCTGTTTCTACTGAAAATACAAGAATTAGCCAGGAGTGGTGGCACACTCCTGTAATCCCAGCTACTTGAGAAGGCTGAGGCGGGAGAATCACTTGAACCTGGGAGGCAGAGGTTGCAGTGAGTTGAGATTGCACCACTGTACTCTAGCCTGGGCAACAGAGCGAGACTCCATCTTAAAAAAAATAGCCAGCTAGTGTCCTCCAGTCCTGGTATAAACTTGATAATCCCAATGACATGAAGGTGATGAAGTCTGCACTCATGACTCAATCACCTCCCAGAGGTCCCACCTCTTAATACTCTTACATTCATCATTAACTTTTAACATATGAATTTGGGGGAACACGATCAGACCATAGAAAGGAGGGTGTGATTTTTTTTAAAACAAAATTTGGAGATCCATTTCAACTCCTTTTTTTCAGAAAGCTAGCAAGCCATAACCCCATATTTGCCATTAGACCAAAAACTTGGCCAAGAGTTCTGCACATCAACATGTCTTCCAGTTTGCAGTCTGATAGGCAGATTGTAGAAGAATTCAAAAGACATGAACAGGAATCAAAATTCACAAACCCAACACATTGACTCAACAAACATTTAGTGAGGTCTTACTATGTGCCAGGCATTCTTTTAGTCCTGAACATCCAGCAGAGAATACAGCAAAGTCCCTGCTCTCATGTGCTTATATTCTAGTAAAGAGAACTAGCAAATAAATATATATGTCAGGTGGTGATAGTGGCTATGGAGAAAAACAAAACAGTAGAGCAGAGTGAAAGGGAACAGAGTAATAGAGGCTGATGTGATCATAAAAGACTTTTCTGGTAAGGTAATAAGGTTAATAAGTTTGAAGGCCTTTCTAAATTAAGTAAAGAGTTAGTCATGTGGATGCCTGAGGTAAGAGCATTGCAAGCTGAGAAAATGATATGTGCAAAGGCCCTGAGGGAACAGTGAGTTTGGCATGCTTAATAAACAGCAAAGAGGACATTGTGACTGGCACAGTGAGAGTAAGACAGAGAGAGATAGAAGCTCCAGAGCATCCGGAGAGAAAGCCAAGGACAAGATCACACAAGGTCTTGTGGGGTAGGTTAAGTTTACGTGAGATGGAAAGACATCAGGGGTATAAGCAAACTAGATTAAATAAAAGAATACTGTGGCTGCTGTGTGGCCAACAGACAGATGAAGAGCAAAGGAGGAAGCAGGGAGATCCATTGGGAGACTGCTGCAGTCGTCCACAGACATATCATGGTAGTCTGTTAGTAGTGGAGGTCATGAAAGGTGATTAGATTCTTGCAAACGTAGAGCCTTAGGCTTGGTAAATAGAGGAGAAATGAGTTGACAGAAAGAGAGGAGTCAAGAATGACACCAAAGTTTTGGGAGACGGCATTTATCAAGATGGGGAATTATATGTCAGACAATATGAACATTTCTAAACCTTTCAATACATTGCAAAGGCATTCTCAAGATAGATTATATTTTGATTGGTTCTAAGACCATCTGATTTGGAAACATATTCCAGGCTGCTACAAGTTTGGACCATTAAGGAGTTGAGAGTAGCTGTGATGCTTGGACTTTTTAATTTGAACCAGGGATGTGGTTTTCCTGTATAAGAAGAGTCACATATTTCAGAATTATCTAGCATGTAGTAGACACTCTGTTTTCATTTACTGAAATATTGGGAAATAATGGAAGGATCACAATCTTCTTCGTTAAGATTTAATATTCTCCCCCACTTCAGTGATTCTACTCTTCCTCCATTCCAGTCTTCATTCTATTTTCTCTTCTTCCCTCTCTTCAAAGCCACTGTTCTAGGATTTCAGGCTAGGAATCTCTTTCTTTTTTTTTTTATTTATTTAGAGATGGAGTCTCGCTCTGTCGCCAGGCTGGAGTGCAGTGGTGCAATCTTGGCTCACCACAACCTCTGCCTCCCGGGTTCAAGCAGGAATCTCTCTTTTTAAAAGATCACATTAGATGGTCAACTACTGTTATTTTGACAAGGTGGTAGGCAGAAGGGAGAGAGTAGGGTGAAGAGAACATGAATAACAGAGTCCTAGCACTTTGCATATCTGCAGACTCAACTGAACACAGATGGATTTAAGAGGATGCAGAAGACAGAGCCTTTGGAACTAAAGTAGACCCATCTGATGTGTGTGGCACAAACCAAAGTGTCAGACTCAAGAGTAAGCACTGAAAAAGAAATCCAGTCTGGTTCTCAAGAGTGTGATCCAATCCTGTTCTGGTTTTAACCTCAGTGTGACCTGAAGTTCAGAGTACCATAAGGCATCAGCAGAACCTATGTCATTTCCAATATTTCAGAACCTGCACTGCAGTTCAGCTTCCAGACATCTCATTTACCTCAAACTAGACCACCAAGCTGCTGCACAAATCCAATCATTATGTGAAAATTTCAGCTATATGTGAGACTATAGCCTCGGGATCAGAGTCCCTCATACTCACAGTGAAATGCAGCAAAAATATTAAAAAGAAAGTATCTCTAAAATCCCAGTTTAATGCTTAGGACCACATCAAGTTGTAGTCCAAACTGAGTCTAGTCATTTCTTTATCATTTTTATAATCTTTGGCAATCATTTTAGTTATTTGTTACTGGGCTTGTCTGTCCTCCCCCTTAGGAAGTAACACAGAGGAAGTCAGGAACCATGTGTATCCTGTTCAACATGAAATCCCCAGTGCCTGGCACATAACAGACACTCCATAGTTATTGGCTATTGAATGAATATATCATTCACTCATTAACAGAAGTTGTGTCAAAACTAAGGACAAAATTGTCAGCGTATAGAAGATCACAATCATATTATTTAACTATGTCATTATTCATTTAAGATTTACACCATTACTACATCCAAGAGGACTTAAGCTGTCTTCTAGAGATGAAAATATAATTCTCATAGCACGTTTACTTGCAGGATGTAAAGATGAACACTTTAATACATTATTTTATGAATATTTAACTAAGCAATGCTCTCATTTTTGCCAAGAATCTATGCAATTTGCATTTGTGATCCTGTAAGTCATTTTTCAGCCCATTCTGCTAAAGAGTGGTGCTGTTTATTTGAGTTGCAATGATCTCATCTGTTCAAGATAAAATCCAGGTGATGCATTTATTAGAGTGTTATAGGCTTTCAGGCAAAAATGCTGTATTCCAGAATTTTTATCTCCATGTATTTTACAATTCCCACGTGGAATTGAGAATGGACAGCACTTTATCTTTCAAACCCAACATTTCCTAATAGGCATTTGAGAAACATCCAACTTAACACGTTGGTTATAATGATGTTTGGTCTCCTGTGATCAATATTCAACGCTTATTGGGTGTTCTGAATGTAGGATTAATGTTCCAGGAGAACAAAAATACACTATCAGGAAATCTAGATGCTTCTTATGAAACCTGATGACCTATTCTTCAGATACTACTCACCCATTTTAATTGACTGAGAAACAAAACTGGGTTGCCAAATGTATATTTAATTTAAAACCTATCAGTGGGCCTTATCAAACAGAACTTGTGAAAGAAAGAGCTATTATTTATGGCATTCAGGTTTGGCCTTTGTCATAGTCCCTTTTGTGCTGCTGTAACAGAATGCCACACACTGGATAATTTATGAAGAACAGGAGGCTGAGGAGTCCAAGATCCAGGTGTGGTGTCTGGTGAGGGCCCAGCCTCTGCTTCCAAGATAGCATGTTGAACACTGCATTCTCCAGAGAGACAAATGCTATTTATCACATTGCAGAAGAGCATAAGAGCAACGAGAGAGCAAGAGGTAAACACATTTCTCCATTTATAATGGCAATAATCCCACCATGAAGGTGAAGCCCTCATCACCTAATCATGTTTTGAAGGTCCCACCATCCTGTTACAATGTCAATTAAATTTCAGTACAGTTTTGGAGGAGGCAAACATTGCAATCACGGCAGCCGTTTTACAGACGGTGGTACTTCACCCATCTAGGGGTGGACACGCTTGGCAACAGTTCTTCCCAGAGGTCTGCTATAGTCTGAATGTTTGTGTCCCATCTACAATTTATGCATTAAAATTTAATAGCCATGTGATACTACTAGGAAGTGGTGCCTTTAGGAGGTGGTTAAGTGCTGAGGGTAGAGCTCTCATGAATGGGATTAGTGACCTTAGGAATAAAACTAGAGGAAACTATCTAGGTCTGTTTTGGTCTTTCTATCCCTTCCTCCATGTGAGGACTTTGCATTTTTCCCCAGTGCACCATCTTGGAATTAGAGACCAAGCGCTCATCAGATACCAAAACCACCAGAACCACAGTCTTGAACTTCCAGCCTCCAGTACTGTGAGACATACATTTCCGTACTTTATAAATTAGCCAGTCTCATGCATTTTGTTGTAGCAACACAACAGGGCTAAGACAGAAATTAGTACAGAGAGCGTGGTGTTGCTATGACAAATACCTAAAAATGTAGAAGTGAATTTGAAACTGGGTAATCAGTAAAGGCTGGACCATAAAGATATGTGGTATTTCATTATAGCAGCACATATGGACTAAGACACTCCTACTTTCAGATTTCCCTTCTTTTTCTTGTAACACCTCCAACACTTTTTAACATTGACTTCAGGATCAGTATAAAAGTCACTTTCTACAAAAACATTTCCGGGTCCTTGCTTCCCACCCCCAGAACCCCACAGGTATATTTCCTCCTATGTGCCCATAGTGTATTTTTTTTTCCTAATAAAGCACTTATTACACTTATTTTAATTCATATTTAACTGACTCTCATTGTTGGATCGTTGTGTCATAAGAGCAGAGACCAAATCAATCCTGCACATCTGGGTCACTCTAACAGCAAACAGGAGGAAATTTAGACCATCTTTGTCAAATGGATTTAAAAAATGATTGAATGAATAAATTCCTCAATGAATAAAGAATTTGCCTCCACCTCTAAGAACAGCATGTAATACACAATGTCCTAGTACTCTTGCATGTCATGCCATGCTGTATTATTGATTACTGCAGCCTCTTTGGGAGTCAGAACCTCTGTTACAAGGCATACAGTCCAGGGTAGCAGAAGCCAGCTCTTGCCTACATCCCTGTTGCAGGAAATACCTCAGGAAATAACTCCAGGCTTCAGAATGGGCCATTCACACAAATACAATCCAACCCAAATATATTTTACCTCAGAGAAATTTCTCCAAGTGTTTTCAAATCATTGATCAGTTTGCTTAGTGACTAATGCTGTGTAACTTTAGGACTTTCTGTATGTTTTCATGGATATATCAAAGCAAAGTTAAAGATGGGACAGAAAACAAGGTGCTTTCTTTGGCCTTACCTGGTCTTCTTTCAAACATTCTTTTCCTTACAGAAGGAATAACATGTAATGTAAGAAATTCTCCATCTTTCTCTTGTGAGAGCAATGTCTCTAACAACTTTATTGCTGTTTCTGTCTTGTATTTCTTTTCTTTATAATTAGTTTTTGAATAGATTAATATAAGGCCAGAACATTCAATGCATCCCTCGCCTTTACCTGAGCAAGTCTTTCAGTCTGTTTCTCTCTCTCTCTTTGCCTCAGTCTGTGTACTCTGTCTTTGTGCTGAAGTAATGGTGAGAATTATATGAGTCTCCCTGGCTTTTTGCCTAGAAGAGAACAATTCACAGATTGAATTTACTTGAAAAAAATCTTATCTGCACAGAAGTTATTGACCATGCTATTGTGCTTCCTATGGTATGATCAAAAAGCTCCAGTGGCTGCAGAGGCCTTGGGCTTTACTGCTTAACCATTTCATGCCCAGCACATGTAGATTATATATACTCCTTAATGCTGACCCACCCTAAACTTCATTCTCAGTAGCATTAGGGAAGGTTTTAAGGTTGTAAGCTAAATGCGACTTACTCAAAATTTTTGCTTACTTGAAGCCCTTAATTTGCTTAAAATATATTTAGTCTATATACTATGTGTGAGACACTAAATCCTAGAATTACAAAGACCAATAAGAAAGAAATTACAGGCTAATGCAGGAGATGGAAAAGAAAAGAACCAATTAAAATGCAGGCTAAGTGTTATAACCCAGATAATTATAAGGCTTGGGGCACTTAGACTGGACATTTCCCTAGAGTATTGATGAGTTTTTTGTTTTTTGCTTTGTTTTTTAATTATCTTAACCATTTTTAAATGTACAGTTGAATGGTCTTAAGTATATTCACATCAAAGAGTATTATTCTGAAAAAAGAATAAGAGGAACTGATAACTTTTTTTAATGTTCTTAGAACACCAACTTTGAGGACGCGGGCATATTTGCTTTGAGTGATGTTTGCCTGACTCTTTGGCATTTATTACTCTTGCCATTTTGTGCTATGAAAAATAACTTTTAAATCTAGTAAAAGAGATTTGTTTACTAATCTCCAAACAAATTTCACATTTCCAATCCCATGTCTCTGATCATGCATTTTCCCTTATATAAAATGCCTTTCCCTTCTTTTCCACATACCCACAGCTTTGATCAACCTTCCCCTCACGGCACAAAGCAAGCCACCACTGAAATCTGCTTTCTTAGATGCTCAGACCGCCTACTTCAAGAAATGCTTCTCATATCTGACATCCATGCCACCTGTTTGAAACTTAGTGTATGCTATCTTGGAATGTTATATAATAGACCCATAAAATTCTCACCGTTACTTCAGCACAAAGACAGAGTACACAGACTAAGGCCGGCAGAGAGAAACAGACAGAAAAACTTGCCCAGGTAAAGGCGAAGGACACATTATATTAATATGTTTTTTATACACACACACACACATATATATATAAACGTTTAATGTATATATCTTATCTAACTACCTAAGTTACAAATCTCTCAAGGGATGGGATTGTGCTTCGCTAATAAAGCACATATGCTAAGAACCTGAAGCATACATTTAAAGTTCATTGAGCACTTAGTATGGACAGATATTATTTTCCTAATTTTATGGCAGGAATACTGAGATTGAAGAGACTAAGTGGTCTGCTAGAGGCAGAGCCAAGACCAGTACAATTTCCAAGGAGGTGCCACATGGCATAGTGGAGTGAATATGGGCTTCTATAGAGATAGAACGTTCTATTCCACTTCTGGTAACTGCCATCTGAATGGTTTGGGCGAGTTATTTAACATCTCAGAGCTTCAGTTATTTCATCCATGTAATCTGATGATAATGCCTACTTTGTAAAGTTATTGGAAAGACTCAATGAAATGAATAGCACTCAGTGCCTAATAGGGCCTCAACAAATGATGGCTATTACTACTACTCTTACTCCTACTACTATGCTGCTATACTGATCTTATAGGCTTCTATGCTTATTACATGTCCCTGATGCCCAATGTAAGTACCTAGCGCATGGTAGGTTCTCAGTAATGGATGTTGCTTTTGGCATCCACACACTTATCTATAAGCCAGGCTGATATTCAGGCAGTGTATTTCAGCTATTTCAGCACAATTACCAATTCTTTATGGCTGATGTCTATTCTGACTGGGTCAGTGTCTGTTTTGATTGATCAGTTCCTTCCATATGTGTTATAAAATATTTTGCACAACACCTGTACCAATAATATTGTGGCAGCATTGTTTAAGTGTTTCACCCGGCATGGGTAACCACCCATGACTAGTGGTTCTACCTTTCTCCATTGGCCAACACTGGTCCGAGAAAAGCCTCCCACACAAACAATTAGTAGGCTAACATGGTTTCGAAGGCTGTTCACAGTCTGTATAACATTATCCATTTAGAGCCAACTTTGGGTAAGGGTTTTCTGCAAGTACCATACCAGCAAGCTGGATATCAGGAAGACAGCCTGAAGTTGGGTTTAATCAACCACCAGCTACGGAACTGATTTCCTTGTCACTGTGGTTCAGGAATTCCTATTTGGCCACATTTCTGACATGTCAGACATTTTCTACATGGCATTTAATTGAATTGAATTTATGATCCTTTCTCAATAATTGTGATTCCAGGCTCGTATGTGCTTTGAGAAGAGGCACAGCATAGCTAGTTGGCTACTCAGTCATCTCAGATAGAGCTGCTCTTCAGGTCTCAGAGAATTTTGCGTTGTACCCTGGACCTTAACACAACCAGGCAGGTTTTTTGAAGAAGCGGGCAGAAGCAAAACTCCACTAAATATCTGGAGGCTAGGAAAAGGTAAAACCGCTGAGCCAGTTAAGACTGTGACCTGCGTTAACATTATTCTTTTGAGTAAGGCTGCGTGTACCAATGGAGCAAGTGTAAATGCACACAGCAGCTTTTTTAAGTGCCTCTGCCTCAGGTGCCAGGGAACTGTTCCTGGCAATAGCAGCCCCTTTCACCCTCTTTGCAGCATTCCTCTGACAAAGAAGGTATTGTCAAAATCCAAGCTGAAACACTGTGCTGCTTGGGGGAGCAGTAACAGTGATTAAGGGGCATAAAATGCAAGCGTGCACTTGTAATGAAATTGCCCTGACTTACCACCTGGTTAGTGTCTGTGATTGCCACGGTATGCCTCTGTGATCAGTCTCAGCATAATGAAAAATAGCAACAAACCTTTGCTTTCCACGTGGCTTATATTCGGAGTAGATAGAAGTGTTTTCAGGGCTAAGGTGGTAATGGAGAGGAATCCATGATGCAGAGAATAGCAATTGATGCTTATTCATGGATAAAGGAGGGCTTCTCTGGGTGAAAGATATATCAGCTGGAAGACTCCCTACACACAGGTCTTAGTGATTTAATGTCTCTGCTCAAATGTAAAAGTTGTACTGTGTTTCTGACTATCCCATATTTCTGAGAGATTGTATCATTTTCTTTGAGAAGTAGTATAGCTTTACTGCAGGTGGGAGTCAAGAAAGGTATAACTTTTATGGAATAGAATTAGACTACATACACACACACACACACACACACACACACACACACACACACACACGCCACGAAGTAGGAAGGCCACTTCTTGTTATTTATCCTAAGGAAATATTCATGGATGCATGCAAAGGTTTATTGTAAGGCTGTTCATTGCTAACCGTAGAGTACCCAGATGTCTAACAGTAGGAAATTGGTTTAAAAAAAAAATTGGCACTTCCATATAACGGAATATCATGTAGCAACAGAAATAGAAATACTTGTAAAAAATCTTGGGTAAAAAGAAACATGTTTCTAATATTTTAAAACATATGTATATTTATATAGTAAATGATAAATCTGGAAGAATATACATAAAATGTAAACAATGATCATTTTGGGCAGTAGATTTTCGTTGCTCATTTAGTTTTTTTGTTTTGCTTAATGATAAAAGAAAATGCAGTATTGCTAATTAAGGAAACATTTTTTGTTTCTTTATAGGGAAAAAAGGAAATATAATAACTATAAAAATAGGAGTGTGAATCATTTGTGAACATATATAATTACACTCAGAGCTATATACTTGTCTCTGTATATGGCTATTATTTTATGTTAATATATGGTATAGGTTTAAATTTCAATTTTATCTGATTTTTTTTTTACGCTGTGCACAGAAAAAAATTATCAGAGCCACACAGCAATATTATTCATTTAGGTTTCCTTTTTTTAAAATCATGTGTGCTCCTACCATAATGGATAACTTACTGCTTCCCAAACACATCCTGTATATTCCCATCTTGCATGCTATTTTTCCTCCTTGGAATATCTTTTCTCATATATCCTTGTAAAGTCCAAGTTAAATCTCACTTTGTGAGGGTCACTCTAATTCTCCTAACTCAGAAATAGATTTTAATTCTCATCTCTCTAGACTTTTGATATTTTGCATCTTAAGTGTGTACCTTCTCGTCTTTAATAGAGTATAAGCTTATGGGAGGCAGAGGTTTTATGAATCTTTGTATCATCTAAAAATGGGAGACACTGACAGAGTATGTACTTAAATAGTTACTGAATATATAAATGAATTCACCTAATTTTCAGAATATACAGATAGGCACGTCTGACTATTTGCTTGAAAGTCTGACCAATTTTAGGACTGATCTGAATGTGAAACCACAATGAGATACAGACTTCTGACTATTTTGTGATTAAAACAATTATTTCCAAGTTTAATTAGTACTCACTTTTTGAAACCGGTCCTGATGTAGTATATAACTCAATGACTATTTATGTAAAACAAGGTACTGCAAGGGAGGTTCTCTGAAGGACTGCAACAACCACATTTTATATTCCTTTCCAGGAGAATCTTATTTGTAGAGATTCACAGCAGCAAGGGCCAGGAAAATGGTAGCTGAAAATGGCAGTCTTTTGACACTTGCTGCTCAACAGTCTCTCCCTTTCCCTACTCCCACAAGGTCCATGCTGAGAACTTCTGAAATGACGTCTTGGGTTGCAAGCACTTTGTAAACCATAAAGGGCAAGGCAAATGTTAGTTGTAATTATGACTATTCCGAGAATGCTTCTACAAAATGCTTGTGGCATGAAATCTTCCAGTTTGAGAAGGTGAGTTTGGTATGCCTGAGTTGGTGCTGCACTGGTTGTTTTCCTTTTGTATTCAAGAACGGACTTCAGGGACCTGCCCTCTGTGGCAAATGACTTGTTTTGTAAATGTCAATGATTCAAAAATGTTTCTAAGAGAGATTCTCACCACATACAAATCAAGAGGCTCGGCCAAAATACTGTGATACTTGAGGCCAACACTCAAGTGACTTTTACATTACAACTTTCACTCTGACCTAACATTTCAAAGAGGGCTTCCAAATGATGAACTGACACCCTTTCCGGAGTTCTCATTTGCTCCTCAGAATACAGCAAACTCTGATTAGAGCTTGCAATCGGCAAACATTTTAGTAGCTATGTTTGCATTTGTTCAAACTATTGTTCCATAGAGCTGATTCACATGTGGTTTTGTTTGCAGACAGTTCTTAAGTCGTTGGTCCTAAATTTAGCTTTAATCCCTTTGGCAATGAGTTCTGTTTATGGTTCACAATGTGACTTCCTGGTTTGAAAGACCGGGGAAAAAGTAAGCAAATCCTCTAAGATTTATAGAAAAGCACTTTCTATCTCGTAAGCTTTCTTAAAAATTCTGGGAGCCTGATTAAGCTGCCTGCTTCTCAGTGTGATGCCGTGTAGGGGAAGCCAGAGGTGATAGAATTTGAAAATCCCTCTACAGTATAAACCAAAAGAAAGAGAGGGCAAAGAAGGAGATCTATGGCTTCTATAGCTGTCAGAGGCTGTGGAAATAAAGGAGTAGGTCAGTGTATTTTAACCACAAAGAAAATCTGAAGCAAATTCAGTCATTTAGATACTCATTCAGCTCGTCTAGTTTTGAGAAACGACAAATCCAGACTATTACAGTCATATGATGCTTGTTATCCTGTCCTTTTCTGCTCTAACTCCCTTATCAATGCATACCCACAAATATTATTGTGGGCTTTTGCTTCAGAGTATTACCAGAAAACATAAAATGCCCTATGTTTTAGGAAGTGGTGGTGTCCAAGCATTGGGGCCATCTCCCACGATGAGAAGATCCAATGATCAATGGAATCAGGGTTCAAAAAATGCTTACTAATGTGAAGAAGGGAAAAAAGAAGGGAGGAATGAAGAAAGGAAGGGAGAGAGGGAGGGAGGGAGAAAGAGAAACAATCTGATCCAGAGATCTATTCTTGCTGCCTTCCAGGCCTGTAGAAGGTGTAAAAAGCTTCCTCTGCACAGAGAATAAGGCTTGTTCAATAGAGAGCAATTTCAAAACTCTGAGGAAAATGTAAAGGAATGAATCTAAGAAGTCAGTACTTCAGATACTCCTTCATACAGCTATAATAGCAAGTCATATTTTTTAAAATGACTCCAGGAAAAAATGTATTTTTTTCTCAGGAAGATTTATTTTCAGATAAATTTACTTTAGACTTTCTTAAAAACTGAATCCATGAAAGGCTGATTTTTATGGTAGAATTATGTACTTCCTTTGCAAGGATGTGAGCTTATTGAACATAAGGTTAAAAGGAAAATAAGACCTCAGAATTTTCTTACCCTTTAAAAACACACAATGTTTTCATGCCCTTTTGATGAAAAGTGTCAGTGGCATAAAAAAATTAAGGGTACAAAATACATAATAAAAGCTCATTAAAATTTAAAATTCATTAGTTCGGAACTTATGATAATTTTGACGCTGGCTAGGTTGACGTTGTTGTTGTTTTTCCATTGCCTGTGATAAAGTATTTTGAAACTATTAAAAAATACAAATAGGTATTCAGGGGAAGTAGTTAACTCTTTAAGAGCAGAAACTTTTGGAGTATTTTGCCAGCATCTTTTTACTGACAAACAGTATTATCGTTATTTTCAAACTCATTCAATGAACCAAGTTAGATGAGAGCTTCTACACCATTGTATGGGACTAACTGAGATTCTGGGTGGCCTGAGAGCGGAAAGGCTCCTGTAGGTGCTATTTGCATCTCTTACTTTGGGTACATTAACTTCTCTCTCTACTCTCCATGAGTTGCAGAAAAGCTGCTCTCTGAGAAGCTCGCTGTCTCCACCGTCCTGGGACCTACTAGCTCTGCGAGGGGAGGAACCGGGCTTATTGATCTTTTATTGGCAGTGTCCATCATACAGGGAGTACTAAACATGTGAGCCACTATTATGTAATTATATGTCATAGACTTACTTGCGTTTTATTTTGAAATATCAATTCCATTTTTCTCTTTTTCATTCCTGGGTCCTTCCCCTCTCCCCCAGTCATTCCAAATGTGCCCCGCGTTTAGCACAGCTCTGTTGGCCAAAACATGGATCAATTGCTTATTTTGGACAAACAGAGAACTTTATTCCTTCCTAGCAGGTGTGTGTCTGTAAATAACCTCAAGAATAACCTTAAGAAATATTTTTCTCTCTCTCTCTCTAATGACATTTAAAGCAATGAGGCTTTCTAGATAACGGGCTCCACGGCCACGTGAGCACCATGTCTACACAGGTGGCTACTGCCCAGCCCTCAGTGGTCTCCTTAGAAACCGGCCTCTCTGCATGATGAGTCACAGGCGGCAGGAGGAGCTGGGCAGTGAGTCATGTCAGGAAACGGCATGCTCCGTGTGCGAGCAGATGCCGGTTTATTTCACTGATTCATTTCCACCTACTTCCTCCTACCTCTGTCTGCATTCCAAAATGAACAGAAAGTTCATTCATCTCGCCTCTCGCCAGTGATGCTACATGCTCTCCCTGTTTCTCGGAATGCTTACCATAGGCCCCACCGTAATGCTGGATGCCGTACAGATCAAGGCACCCCTGTTCTCTGTGATGGGACACTCTAAGAAAGAGGTGTCACCCACATTGTCATCGCTGGTTTTCAAGTTAACTGCCATGATGGACTTCATGATGGACTTGTGGATTTTCTCACAAGCCCCCACACCTCTCTGTCCTCTGAGCATTTTGTCAACAGTGGACAACTGCTGTGATTCTTAACACATTTTTAAAAAATGTGATCGCCTGTAGTCAAGTTTCCCTGCTTTGGAAGGAAAGGGGATCCATTTTTCAACTCAGAATTGGAGGATGACCCTGTTAACAGGGAAAGGCTGAGAAGAGAAAAAATGGGGAGTTAAATTCAGCCTAAACGCTATGGAGAATCAATAAATATTGACAGACAAGGGAGCAGAAGGAAGGAGAAAGGTTTTGCCAACCTCAGCTGATACCTGTTAATAATACCAAATAGCTATTTGTCATCAGCCAGGCAACACTGGCCTTCCATCCCTGAGGAAAATCCAGGGGCCCCTCCCAGCAGTTCTTGGAGAAAGAGCTTAGGGTTCTGAGTTCCTGGAAGAGGATGGGCTGTAGGCAGGATCAGAGTACCTGAGATCCTGACAATTAAACCTGCTTTCATTGTCCCTAGGTGCAGATGTGGTGTTTGGAAACAGAGCAACCTCCAGTCATCTTGCTTGGCTCTTTGAGGCTCTGGTCATACATACATCTTTCTAAACTTCAAAAGTCCATGCAAGCACACTGACCTGGCAGATTATTTAAATTCTTGTTCTGGTTTACAAGTCTTTCTAAGACGTTTACACCAGAGCTAGAAGAAAGAGACAGGATTTTGGAAATTGCTCACAGGTTCGAGAGAGGATTACCGGAACACAAGAGCCTAGTGGAGGTTGTCTAGTTTTAGTGCTAAATTGCGCATTAGATTCTTTCAGACCTTGAGGAAGAGACAAGAGAAAGATAAATCAGAGTGTTATAACCCTGTGCTGAGTCACAGCTCTGAGATTCTTTTATATTGCTGGAGGCAGCTTTCAAAATCCCCTGTTTGCGTGTGGCTAGCATAAGGATTTGTCCCTGAGTCTCAGGACACATCCTGGTCGTGTCTAGTCCTTCAACCTATGATTCCAAATCAGATGAAATTTCTCTCCAGATATTGTGGAAAATACTCTCTATATCGCAAAGGTTTTTTTTGGTTTTTTTTTTTTTCCTTATTTATAAACATTTCTCTACCTGGCATATCAGCAAGTCGAAGACCCAAATATTAATTGTCCTTCTGATTGTGTGTGAGTCACAGGACTAAGCTCTGTGGGGAAAGAATCAAATTTTCGAAGACATAGGCTCTTGCTTCCAGGTAGTTGGTCCCAAGTTAATAATAACAGGTACCATTTATTGCAGTCTGCTGTGAGCCAGGCATTTCACATTCATTATCTTATTTAATCATTTAAATAAACAAATCGTGTATGTGATTTACGCTATCTTATTGGGTTAAAAAATCATAGTAAATTCTTCTGGTTCTGTTGAAATGTATTCATGCAGGTAAACATCTTTAATTTCATATTAAAAAGTTAAGTTATTAAAATAAACTCAAATTAAAATGTAAGAATGTGAGTAGCTTGCAATGTAACAGGGCCAGTTTCTTCTTCATTTTACAGCTATAGAAACTGAAGTTCAGAAAACTTAAGTAAAAATGGCACAATCCCAATTAGAACTGAGCCTTTGAGTCCAAATTTGAGTGTTTTCCTTTATACCACATTGCTTCCCTGTTCTAGTTTTAGAAACAACATAAATTCTTGAGAAGTTAAATAAAAATACAAAATTTAATGTTATATCAAGTTAATTCAGGACATGTTACAAGACAGCAGAAAATAAATTTCCAAATGTGCAAGTAAGAGGATGCAGTCCCTACTGAGAGGGAGACTAGCAAGTTTGAACTAGGCCTTGAAGGAAAGGTAAAATTTAGATACCTTGAATGCAGGGGTGGAGGTCAGTATTTTTCAATTTTCCGTTTCTTTTTTTTTTCTTTTTTTAAAAATACTATTTGATACATTTTATGCATTACAAAGTATCTGTCAGGCCTCTGAGCCCAAGCGAAGCCATCATATCCCCCGTGACCTGCACATATATATCTAGACGGCCTGAAACAACTGAAAAATCACAAAAGAAGTGAAAATGGCGGTTCCTGCCTTAACTGATGACGTTACCTTGTGAAATTCCTTCTCCTGGCTCAGAAGCTCCCCTAATGAGCACCTTGTGACCCCCGCCCCGCCCGCCAGAGAACAACCCCCTTTGACTGTAATTTTCCATTACCTACCCAAATCCTATTAAACGGCCCCACCCCTATCTCCGTTCACTGACTCTCTTTTTGGACTCAGCCGCCTGCACCCAGGTGAAATAAACAGCCTTGTTGCTCACACAAAGCCTGTTTGGTGGTCTCTTCACACGGACATGTGTGACAGTATCTATGGATGGAATGAGATGTCTGGGATTGGCTTCTATTACTCAAGCAAAAATCAGTAAATCAATACATTGGGAGGTAGATTAAACAACGTTGGCAAAATGCTAGTAGAGGTTTATGTTAACTTCAACGGTGCAAATTATTTGATAAATGAGAGTTCATTGCTTTATTTTCTCTTCTTTGGTGAATGACTGAAAAGTTCCATACTCATACCTTCACAAAGAAAGTGTAATTGCTGCAGAAGTCTGTACAACTGAGGAAGCCCATCTCTGACAACAAAGATAAGAAACTCACCCTGAACTTTTTCAACAGGTAAGCTCATTTAAAGGTGATAACCAACAGCAACAGGAAAACAGGAATGTCCTCAAGAAATAGTCTAAAATTGACCGGGCGCGGTGGCTCACGCCTGTAATCCCAGCACTCTGGGAGGCCGAGGCGGGTGGATCACAAGGTCAGGAAATCAAGACCATCCTGGCTAACACAGTGAAACCCCATCTCTACTAAAAATACATAAAATTAGCCGGGCGTGGTGTCAGGCACCTGTAGTCCCAGCTACTCCAGAGGCTGAGGCAGGAGAATGGCGTGAACCCGGGAGGCAGAGCTTGCAGTGAGCTGAGATCGCACCGCTGCACTCCAACCTGGGCAACAGAGCGAGACTCCATCTCAAAAAAAAAAAAAAAAAAAAAAGGTCTAAAATTTAATGACAACATTGTAATTTAAATGAAGATAAACCTAAAAAAGAAGACAGACTTCAGATATCAAAAGATTGATTCCATGACTCAAAAGCATAATGAATAATTTGGAGGCAGAGGCAGGTGATATTGACTGAACAACAGGTCTCAATTATTTCTTGAGTTCGCTGGTTCTCCTCCTCTGCTGCTGTACTCCTTCTGTGCCAAACGAGTAGCTTTTCTTGTTTCATCACTGCATTTTGACTCTAATCTGAGAACATCATCCTTATTTCAGTTTTAATAAAATTATATTTTTATCTCCATTCATAAAGCATCGCACAACAGTGTCATAATTACTATGAATTTCTTGCTTCCTTTATTTCTCTTTAATTGGAAATTTCAAAGGATTTAACCTATTGTTAGTGTCTTGGTTATACCCACACACAATCAAATACGTATTTAACCACTCCTGGAACACAGCTAACAAAGGGACTTGTTTCAGAATTGGCCGGTGGGGTAGTTTTTCAATTAGTTCATTATCCCAACATTTCATAAGCAGAATCTGTGAAAATTCATGGGCCAGATTTTATCAGTTCATGTGTGTAATGAGGAAGGCACTGAAATTATTAAATTAATTGACAGATTAACATACACTTGGGTACAAAAAAATGCACGAGGGCTTTTAGGATTTAACAATAGCTCATTATTTTCACATGACACTGTGGGATATGATGAGTTTTCTCTTCAAATAATCTGATCAATCTTTTATTCTTTAATTCATAGTACCCCCCCCATTTCTCCTTTTTCCCTTTTTGACTTTGTTAGATGCCCAGGCATACCACAGTACCAGGTGTTATCCATACCAGCTCTCATTCCTTTCCTTATTTGGAAAGAGGACTAACTTTCTAGCTGATTACAGACACCTCTTTCCCCTTCCTCTCCACTTCTTTTGCATGCCCACCTTATCTAAAAAAAATCAAATGTTTAGCCAACCGGGATTAGTTTAGATTGTACGACTTGACCCCGGTCAATGGGGAAGGGGTACAGGGGCAGGACTTGAGTCAGGAATAAAGGCTCTCATGCCCCTTTGTTCAGGTGTGCTCTCACAGCGACTGGCCAAGGAGGCACCCCTCTGCACAGAAGTAAAATTGCTTTGCTAAGAATCCTTTGAGTGTTCAATTTTCTTAGGATTTTGAGCGTTATTCCTAACAACACTCTATGCCTAAAAACTACAAATGAGTTAGGAAGATAACTCATTTTGTCTAATTTAGTCTCTGAATTAGGAAGTTTCTTATTTGGGCTTACTTAGCTGGAAAAAACAAAACAAAACAAAATAGAATCTCTCCCAAGTCACCCGAAGGGCAGAGCTTACATACAGGGCTGCATGCTTTTTTGAAAACTAAAATGGTGTCAGGTCTGGGCCTGGCCTTTTTCTCACAGTGTCCAAGTCCTCTCTATGCATCTTCTCTCCACCAAAGGCATTTTTCTAGCCATGCTGCCAGTATCAAGATACAAAATGAATACTGGCTATTTCTTGTTAAGCATATCCTGAATGTCCATCAATTTCTAAGTATTTCACACAAATTAATTTCTTTGATCCTTGCAACAACTGCTGCTGAACTTTGACTTGCATGCAAATTGGTCTCATCTTGATCCGGACTTAAATATATAACACAACTTTATCTTTGGTTTCACTAGTAACTCATCCAGCGTCTCTATTTCCAACTTCAGATTACAGAAAGCAAAGATCTGATTGTATCAGCTCATTTCTTCAGCCATGCTACACAAACATCCTGTGGTTTACCTTCCCTTCTACCCACTACAAAGTGCTGCAACATTCAGCTATGAACTGCAGGCAGTTCACTTTGTTCAGAACATGGGACCAAAGCCACCTATGCCTGTGAGTTGGGTGGAATTCCTGATAAGGAGTTGTAGGAGGGACAGGTACTACTGACAGCAGTAGGGTCAGGGAAGAAGCAGGATTTCACACGCCTAGGAAATTGACCTATGATCTGGGAAGCCTTCTCTCGGCCATTCACACGTGAATGGTGTGTGTTGGGACCTGCTCACATTTGGGCTGAGAGATGCATGAATGTGGTAACTAAGCAGCCCTCAGAGTCTGTGTCAGAGCCTGGCTATTATGTAGGTAGATCAAGGAGTTACTTACATAGTGTGGTTTGAGGGACCTCAACAGATTCACTTCTTCCAAAATTTGTCTCCCACTGGCTGTAACTATGTCTTATATCCACCATTAAAAGAGTTCCTTTGGGTTAAAGGAGATGATAAGAAGGTTCCCTGCTTGCCTCTTTGTTCACCACTCCACCCTTCTCATTCTGCTTTGCAGTTACATTGCATCCTCTTAGCTCCTCCCACATGCTCTGTTCTTTTTCATTTGCTCAAAATGGAGAGTGCTCCATTCTTAAAGCCCTCTGATGCTTGACTAATTTCTACCTGCTCTTCAGGTTTCGGAAGATACTAAGTCCACAATCTGGCTCCACTAGTCATGTGCTCTGGTCAATCTCCCTTATCAAAGCTCTTATCCACCTACTGTGTACTTCATGTTTTATATGTAGCTTTGACTCCAGACTCTCCTCTGAGTCAGGACAACTGATTATTAACCTGGTTACTACTACATAATCAAACCCAACACAGCGCCTGGTACATGCTAAGTGCCAATATATATTCATTAAAATGAATCAAAATAAAACAGTTATTTGTAAGTGGAAAGTCATTAATTGTTGTTAAGCTACAGACACGATTTACTTCAGAGATTCCCTAGAAGGGTGGCAGGGCATGGTCCATAAGTCAAATGCATTTGGGTATTACCTAGAAAAGCTAAAACCAGATAAGAAAAGACCTAGCAATGAACACTTTAGGTTTGTATACTGTGGAGAAAGAGGGCATCCCCAAAGGTGAAGGTTGCATGTCAAACAGTGCTGCCCATATCTAAGTTAGTCCGAGTTCGCACAGCCTTTATTCTGGACCTGGTGTAACTTTTGTAGCAAGGCCCCATGGGCCTGTTGGTTCTGTTGGTGAAAGACATCACACAGAGGAGTCTGGATGGGGGCCACAGAACCAGAAATGAGACCTATTCTACCTGCCGAGTCTATAAAAGGGGTGAGTGAAAATTCTAAGTTTTCCATATTTGAAGTAGGCGATTAAGCTCTAGAAATGGACTCCAACTACTTGAGAGTCACTTAGTTCTGATGAACTTCTTCTCTTTTTCTCTGGTGAGGAACTGTACATGTATTAACCAAATAAAACAGACAAGAATGTTCTTCAGAGGAAAATAGATGGGAATGACCCCAAGGAGATTCAGTTTTTCATAAGACACAGTAGATTTTGAAACAGAGGAATGCTTGACGCTTGATAGGGACTCATGTGTCTGAAACTCAGTTTTACATTCATGTTTTACAGGGTTTTTCTGTGAGTTACAAAGTAGTCGCTTAAACTGTTAAGGTTTGACCTGTGTTGATGATTGAGCTTCTTTTTTATTTGTTCCAACATGAGACTAGTTTTGACTCACCCAGTCTTACAATTACATTGTGAAATCATATTTGAAGATGTATAATATAATAACCACTGTTGACAGATTTGATGCTATATGTCAGTCCTTTTTTAAATGTTCTTATTAATAATGTTCTTGAAAAATGTGATCAGGTGAAAAGAGGAAGGGAAGAGATGTGGAAAAGAAACAAGACAGAGGCAGAATTGAAGGAGGGGGGAAGAAAAAGGGAAGGGTAAATCTCTCTGCCTTGCTTCTCTCCTCTCTAGGCAAGAAGGTTTATAGTTCCATTCTGGTTTTCAACAGGAACTTTTACATCTCTTGGAGAGAGCATCTTCCACCCTGAATCCTACAAATGTAAGGTTTGAAGAGTGGAAAAAAAAAAAAAAAAAAAAAACAAGAATTTAACTAGGATCTAAAAATACAAATTCCCCAATTTAAAGTTAGAAGGGGAAAAAATACATTTCAAGAAGAACTGCCTCACTAACTGACTTTTAAAATATAGTTTTGCAATTTTTTTTAACCTCAGTTTATTGATGGACTAGAGAGGAAAGATAACTATAATCTTGGAGAACAGAATTTTAAAAATCACATTTACATTTTAGGATGTTGCAGAAAACATTAGGAAAAAAGCTTAGAGAGGGCTGGGCGCAGTGGCTTTTGCCTGTAATCCCAGCACCTAGGGAGGCCGAAGCAGGCGGATCACCTGAGGTCAAGGGTTCGAGACCAGCCTCACCAACATGGTGAAACCCTATCTCTACTAAAAATACAAAATTAGTCAGGCATGGTGGCACATACCTGAAATCCCAGTTACTTGAAGCTGAGGCAGGAGAATCCCTTGAACCCAGGAGGCGGAGGTTGCAGTGAACTGAGATCACGCCACTGCACTCCAACCTGGGCAACAAGAGCGAAACTCCATCTCAAAATAAATAAATAAAAGCTGAGAGAAAGACAATCAACAAAGAAATTCTTTCAGCTAGGGAAAAAGGCTCTATGAAAAAAAGGAGTTGAAATCCAGGTACTAGGAAATATCTTTACAGGTGCTGAAGGATGATGTCCTTTGAATCTACCTTTTGGCAAGCAGGACTAAAGCACCTGAGGACTCGGATTTGGGGGCTTTTGTTCATGCTGTCTCTTATAAAAAGTATTTAGATAAGGTGCCTTGAGTACTCCCTGAAACGTGTTCACTCAGAAACAAGTAATTTAAGGGACTCATAGCCCTCCACCGTCTCTTTAGAACTAACAGGCAAGTCTCTGAATTGGAGGGAGGAAATAGACTGCCTTCAATAATGGATTCCGAGAATAGCTGAACAGCGTGGGTCTGCTGACAGCTCCCCCACTCCCTGGTAGACTGCTTCTGAAAAAGACAAAGGGAGAAAGAGTCCGAAATACAGTTCTCTAGGCCACCAAGAGGTGTGGAATTGGATACAGCTCATGAAGAACTGCCTTTCACCCCAAAGTATATTACTATGCAGCCTCTACTTCACTGGAGAAAGAAATGGCATATAAAGATGTATGCTAGTGATCAGACTTCAGGTGCTAAGTCATGCTGTAACCGTTGGATCACCTGGGAGGGTAAGACCTGGGGAGGAGACTGGGCAGAGGTAATGAAAGGAAAAGAGTTGCTTCATTTTATCTGGAAGTTATCTTTTATCTACAGTTGTCACGTTTTACCTGCTTTGATGCCATTTTCCCTCTAGAAATTAAGAACATCTTTTATTGGAGTCAGACGAAGTTGGACAACTCTTCCCATTTACAGAGTATGTGACTATGGGTAAATCACTTAACCTCTCAGTGACTCGGTTTAAAATGGAAATAGCAATGTTATCTGCTTCTCAGGGCTGTTACGAAGATTCAATGAGGTGATGCTCAAGACATGGGTAACCTTGGATGTGGCTTCATTTAAGCCCTGCAGAGACATTGGCACTACTGCTGCGGTGGCTGCTGCTCTGTGTCCGAGAGACACAGAGAGCCTTTCATTTTGTGCTTAAGGATGGGGGAGAAGGAGTAGGCACAGGTGGGTGTCAGCACCAGAAGCTTACATGTGACTGGTGTGTGTCTGTAAAGAAAGGAAAATAAGCCGAGAATTGAAGAAAGAAGATTAACATTAATGTTGTATACAAAGGCCGGAAAACCAGCAGAGATTAACAACAACAACAGCAACAAGAAATGCTAGAAAATATTGATTAGGTTCTGCAAAAGTAAATAAAAATAGTGTCAGTCAGCTAGCTGCTAATTCTAAGCAGTCCTATACCCCAGCGTAGGACAGAAATGATTCTGCATATCATTAATACATAACAGATTCATTTTGCTGTAAGCTCAATTTGATTACTTCACTAAATTCTGTTATTAATACTCAGCCTTCTGCTGCTCGTGTAGCATGGCCACCTGTTCATGATTTTTAGAAATAATAGGACGTATTTGCTTAATATCCACCCAGAAGGAAGGGACATGATGTCTCCTACAGCTAGGATGAGAACGGTCCACTGTGGAGCATGAAGGGGAGAAGGCACGGTGGATGCTGCTCTGGGACAGAGATGCTAATGCTAACAGAGCCACCTCCCACCAATCTAAGGCGGGGAGTGATCCCCTCATATGCATTTCACAGGTCCAGTCAGATAACAAAATCGTCTCCAAGTCCTTCAACAAACAGAATCGAATGAAAGAAATGGGTTACAAAGATGATGAGGAGTTGAGATGGCAAACAGGAGACTGTAATAAAACTTGGAATAGCAGCATCCGGTCACCACCATGAACCTAAGGGTGGAATGGCAAGAGGATGGGGTAGCCTTCATTCCCAGAGTCCAAGAGCAGGAAACAGAACTGTGGGAGAGGGTGGCACATGGTATGTGTTAGAAACTTAGAGAGAGGTACTACTGGCCAGCGTTAGAACCAAAAAGAAGATGCAGCTGCTGCCAGCTCTGTAGATGGTTCCAAAGCTGAGCAAGATGGAAAAACCTATCCTATTTCCCCCTCTTCCAGGTGTCCAGCTTTCTGCCAATGTCTCCCATTGGCCAAAGCTACCGGGAAGCCAGTCTTAAGGGAGCCTAGGAAAAGTACTTTCCTAGGATACGAGGCAAAAGCAGGGAAAGGAACAGAATGGAGCTCATGAGAGCAAACAGGCCAGCACATCATGTTTGATTGAAACATTTTGTGAAAACTGACCTGTGGACAGATGTGAGTTAAGCTGAACACCCTTACCCAGGAAGCCCACCACACCATAGAAACAGCCAAGTCATACCCCAGACCCCTCAGTCTAGCCAAGTCATGGAAGTTCCCCACTGGTGAAAGATAAGGAACTCTGGGTTAAGGAGACTTTATCTCTCTGCTCACTGTTCTCTGTTGTCTCCTCTCTAAAAACAATTGTGTGTTAATTGATGGTTATCAGAGTTGAAATAGATAATAACATATTAATACAACGCAATCTAATTTGTTTAAATCAATGGTCCTTTGTTTTGGATTATCCATTCAAAGCTTTTCCTCATCATCCTTAATAATCGAAAGTTACACCTCATGGTTCTCAGAATAATTAACTTCTTAGATTTCTGACTTTACACTAATACAGCTTTGTAATAAGAACATGTTAAATTTGTATAGATCTTTACAGCTATGGCACACAGTCATGTGCATTATCCCATTTTGCTTTATACTCTGAGGGTCTGAAGTGAAGGAGAGAGAACTAGCATTTGTTGAATACTGATGACGTGCCAGGCATTGTGTCAAGAATTTTCCAAGGATTAATTCAGTTAATCATCACAACACCCCAATGAGGCTGATATTATTATTCCCATCTTACAGATGAGGCAACTCACTTGGAGGGAGCTGTTCTGTTTAAGATCACACAGCCAAGTCCAGGGCCCTACGATAGTAAAAAATGTACACCCACACACACACCCCTACCACACACACATAATTTTGTTATATATATGATATGTATGTATACTATAAATTATATATGTGTGTATATATTTATATGTAAACTTTACTCCACAAATTTTGTGATTTTTTACAAAAGCCTATATTTACAATTCAGTCATTTAGAAAACCTTAATATTTGAACCATTTCTTTCATATTACATGTGCTGCTTAGGTATCAGAGATGAAAACAAAAAGGGTTCAGGATGTGACTATTGAATGGCTCTGGTTTTGGGTATACAAAGTTGAGTTCTCTTTAAGTTTCATTTACCTTCTGTAAAATGGGAATAATATATATTCAGCTGAAACATACAGCAATATTATATATAAAAACATAACAAAAGTGCCTACTCCACATAAAGCTAGATGATAAAAGTTGTCATTGTGCTTAGAGTATTCGGTTGTACAGTTACAAAACTCTGTACCTGTTACTGCACTGGGTGAGATTTTTCCTTGTACTTCATTCGTGACATAATGGTGAAGGGCGTGCCTCTGACATGTGTTTAACACTCCAGATGTTCTTAGTGCTCAGAAACATCCCACTCAATGTTTCCATTTTTGTTTAGCAGAATGTAGTTCAGGAAAAAGTTCTTGTTAGGATCCCTTTCTCATGTCAGGGAGTGAGCACACTGTAAGCGTATAAACTCTGCCTAATTTAAGAGAACTCTGTTATATTTGGATAAAAACAATAATAATAACGATAATAATAGTGAAAGCACAATAACAAGTCAGTTTACAGAATCCCAGTCCCAGCCCTGCAAGGCAGAATATTGAAATGGCACATCGATAATACCTCAAACACTGGCACACACTGTATTATAATTTTACTTATTGTAAGGTTGATAATACAAATTTATATTCTGGGTATATAGCCAAAAGAATTGAAAGAAAGGCCTTAAAAAGAGATTTGCACATCCATGTTTCTAACAGCATTAACAACAGCCAAAAGGTGGAAGCAACTCAAGTGTCCATCAACAGAAGAAAGAATAAGCAAAACATGGTTTATGCATATGGTGAAATATTATTCAGCCTCAAAAACGAAGGAGATTGTGGCACGTGCTATAACATAGATGAGCCTTAACAACATTATGTTAAGTGAAATAAATTAAGCACAAAGAGCAAATATTGTTTGATTTTACTTATATGAGGTACCTAGAGTAGCCAAATTCATAGAGACAAAAAGCAGAATGAGGGAGTTACTATTTAATAGGTACGAGTTTCAGTTTTGCAAAATGAAAAATGTTCTGGAGATAGATAGTAATGATGTTAGCACAACAATGTGAATGGACTTAATGCTACTGAACTTTATACATGAAAATGGTTAAGATAATAAATTGTACATTATGTGTATTTTACCACAATTTAAATTTTTGAAAAAGACACACACATACACACACACCCCACACACGTACAAAATAGTAAGACAAGGCATTTTACCCAGCCTGTAATCCCAGTACTTTGGGAGGCCAAGGTGGGTGGTTCACCTCAGGTTGTCAGTTCGAGACCAGCCTGACCAATATGGTGAAACCCTGTCTCTACTAAAAATACAAAAATTAGCCAGGTATGGTGGTGTCCCAGCTACTTGGGAGCCTGAGACAGAAGAATCCCTTGAACCCGAGAGGCAGAGCTTGCAGTGAGCCAAGATCATGCCACTGCACTCCAACCTGGGCAACAGAGCAAGACTCCATCTCAAAAAAAAAAAAAAAAGAAGTAGTATTATTTTCCATAGTTACAAAATGCTATGTGAACCTCTGAAGGCGTTTATAATCTGGTGAGGTCAGGCACTAAATAAATAAATTGATTACAAATTATAATAACCTATGCAATATTTCATTCTATTTTCTTCCCTACTGCAAATATTTGTTTTTCTAAAGTTTACATATCCTGCGAGGTCAATTTCAAATGCTACCTCCTGCCCTGTTCAGCAGTCAGAGAGCTACTCCCTTCCAAGCCCAATTACACGCTACATTCCCTTGAGACTTTGAGCATATTTGCTGTATGTTATGCTCACTAGATTTGAAGCCAAAAGGTAAGGTCTACATTTTATCTCTCTGTGTCTCATGGTACCTAGGGCAATATAAGTACTCAAAAATATTTTTTGATAAAAGCTGTGATATCACCAAAGTACATAAATCACAGATTTTGGAATTTGGGGTTCCAAGAGGGTGAAGAACTCTCCAGGACCCCCTAGGGCTAAGAGTTTCCTGGGATGTCCTGGGATGCAGGATGTCTACTGCTAAAAGTAGACATACTGAGCAAACCAAAACAAGCAGGTATCGTCGGTATAAAATATAGTATCCTAAAACAAAAAGGGTGCTTCAGTTTGTAACTCCACTATATACCCCTGACAAAATACACTTCTCAAAAACAAAACAGACATGAACACCACAGTAAAATAACAAGAAACAATTATACATAAGTCTTAGTCCTTCTAACCAGAACTCTATTTCTGATATAAGCACAGTTTCTGGTCCTAAACTCACAAATACTACATAAAAGACAGTTTGATAATTTTGCTTTCAATATAATTATGAAATCAACACTTCTTTTCCCATTTTGGAGAGAAGGAAATAAATCCATAATAAAGATGCTAATTAACAATTCCTTCATCTCACA
The DNA here is from genome assembly GCF_003255815.1 of Theropithecus gelada. Classification (NCBI taxonomy): domain Eukaryota; kingdom Metazoa; phylum Chordata; class Mammalia; order Primates; family Cercopithecidae; genus Theropithecus; species Theropithecus gelada. The sequence goes on along the minus strand of NC_037685.1, from coordinate 65,608,203 downwards.
TTAGAGCCATGGCAGGTATTAAGAGTACTGAATGTTCCCATTAAAACCAGGATGCATTTGCCGTACAATATCCAGTTCCACTCCCTCAGGCATCAATACAAAATTAAAACTGGATGCTGGGAGCCTGAGTGCTTTCATCTAAGAGCATGTGCAGTAAGACATCACAACGTGCTCATAACATGCTGATCTCATTTCAGCCTGTAGCAAAGGGTTGTCGAGAGATGCTAATGACCACTTTATCCTCCTCTTGGACTTACCCTATAGAAAGCTATTTGTGCCATCTCAGAGGGCCAGCATGACCACTACTCCACTGCTCTGGGACACCTAATAAGTCAGGAGCAAAAACACCAGGGATTTATTGACAATTCACTTGTTCATTCAAATGCACATTTTTTGGCCACCTAACTAAGGATGTCCATGGTTCTGCTAATGACCATGAGTACAAAGAGGAATAAGACTATTTCCAAGGGGTTTACAAACCAATGGGGAAATAAAGTACAAACCAATGGGGAAATAAGGAGTAAAAGTGGGCAATTACTTTATCAGGGAAGGTCAAGGGAAACATCATGGAGAAGGTGACGTTTGTGTTGAGTCCTGAGGAATCCAAAAGTTGCAAGTGGAGGAATGGAAAGGAAGGAGAGACACATCCTCTAGAAAAGAGTGTAGGATATTCCCTGTATATAATTTCCTGGACCTGTTGTAACAAAGTATCTCCAGCCAGGCAGCTTGTACCATTGTCTCACAGTTCTGGAGGCTAGAAGTCTGAGATCAAGGTGTGGTCAAGATTGGTTCCTCCTCAAGGTTATGATGGAGAATCTGTTCCTTGCTTCTCTCCTAGTTCTAGGAATGTGCTGGCAATCTTTGGCACTGGCTTTGTAAAAGGAAAATATCTTGGGCCCTTTCAAGCTAGGACCCAGTCAGGGTAAATCTGCCTCCCATTCTATTCAAGTCATCCCTTGAACTCACAGGGATCGATGCATATTCTGATTGTCTTCTTTGAAAAGACTTACCCAAAACTCAGAAGAATGCAGCCCTCTGTCCCTCACCTTTATGTGATCTGGAAGCCCCTAGTGGGGTTCCTTAGTTTGAGCTGTCTCTGCCTTTCTGGAATTTTCAGGGTTCATGGCTTTTTAGATGCATCACTCCTGTATCTGCCTCCGCCTCTGCATGGCATTCTTCCCATGTGCACATCTGTATCCAAATTTCCCCTTTTTCTAAGGACATCAGTCATATCCAATTAAGGGCCCACTCTACTCCAATAAGACCTAATCTTAATGTAACTGATTACATCTGGAATGACCGTTTTCAAATAAGGCCACATTCTGAAGTGCTGGGGAGTAGGACTTTAACATATGAACTTGGAGGGGGAACACAGTTCAATCCATAATACCGAGGAAAAGTAGTCAGACAAATTAACACATGGGAGAGGGGACATTTTTAAGGTGGCTGCATACATAATTCTTTTAAAATGGTAGAAGAGAAAGGCGAAGGCAAAGCTTTGAAGCGATTCTAGAGCCACGCTCAGGGTTAAAGAAAGTTGAAATATATGCTCAGATCTTCTGGGAAACATTGATAATTGGTGATGGGATGAAAAGATTTCCAACCATAAATTAAGGGAAATGCTGCATTAAACAAACTTCAACAGGTTTATTTATAATATAAGCTTCTCAGAGGCTGTAATATGGCAATGTGCTTTATAAACCTAGGAAGGTGAGAGAGAATATGCAGTGCTTATGAAACTTATGTCCCTACAGAGACTTTTTTCAGTTACTTCCCACTGAAAATTGATAGGGACATAGGCGCTGCATACACTTTCCACCTGGCTCATTTTATATCTCTGAGCTCCAATTCCCTTATTGGTAGAGCTGGATAATCATAGCTTTTCGTAAGTTCAGTCCCCATGAAGTGAAGAGAATGCATATGGAAGTGATTACTAAAAGGTAAACCACTATGTACATGGGAATCCTTGGAAGCCTCTTGAGCAGCGAGTGGGAGTTTGTGAATTTATTGGAAATCAGGTAACAAAGCAGAGTAATCATGTGGGGCAAATAAAGGCCCCAGGGAAGTGGAAATCCATGTTTTCCTCCACTCAGCATCAAAAGCCTGATGGAAACATCCCTTGCTTGGGCTACTCATGCCTTTCCCACACATTCTCCCTATTCATACTTCATTTACTCATTCAACTAATATTTACCGAGCCCATTACTATCTCCTAGACTTATTGCTCAGCATTCTTCAGGATTTGCTTTTTCCAGGTAGTCTCCATAAATTACTTGAATTCAATCTGTGCTCCCCTTCCTGTTATCAACTTGGCACATATTGTCTGGATCACATGATTTGACATTTACGTATGCATCGGCTCAAACCATCAGCTCTTTGTTTCCATTTGTATTTTATGTTCCTCCTAAATGAGACTAAATCTAACCTACGTAATTACTAATAATACCCCATGGACCCCCAATTGAACTGTACACAATGCTAAATATATAGAAGATAATAAATAGGCAATGCATGAAGAAAATTTTGCATCCTGAAGAATAGAATCTCTGTAATGTCATGCTGACTTATCTTAATGTTACACAGACATTCACAACAAAACATAGAATGTGAGAATACACAAATTACGCATTATTCCAAAGTGCTCATGTACGCAAGAAAGCCACTGTGTATAAGGCCAGCTTTGATTCAAAGGAGTTGAGCTTGCCTTTCACCAGCATGGAGCTATCACAGACAATAAGAAGTGACAACATGAAATGGGAAGAAAATATCTACTTATTTATAAAAATGATGATTCAGACATGGGGGAAATTAACACCTGATTTGTTTAAATAATGGCTCTTACCACATTATGTGACCATCAGGCTCTTTCTGAACAATTTTTTTTTTTTTTGAGACAGAGTCTTGCTCTTTCACCAGGCTGGAGTGCAGTGGTACAATCTCAGCTCACTGCAAGCTCTGCCTCCCAGGTTCAAGCGATTTTCCTGCCTCAGCCTCCCTAGTAGCTGGGATTACAGGTACCCACCACTGCGCCGAGCTAATTTCTGTATTTTTAGTAGAGACAGGGTTTCATCATCTTGGCCACGCTGGTCTCAAACTCCTGACCTTGTGATCCACCCACTTCGGCCTCCCAAAGTGCTGGGATTACAGGCCTGACTGAACAATTTAAAAAAATTATTTAAGGAAGTTCAGAAGAAAAGTTTATTTTTGTTTGAACCCTAAATTAAGGTCATTTGCAGATTATATAATATACTGAATTGCTACATTAAAAAATCACCAAATTTGCTGTGAAGATCTAATCAGTGCTTCTAAATCTCCAATTTTGTGCTATTTGACGTGTTTTGTTAATTTGTCAGGTTGATACACTGCACTAAGGTTGAAAATCATTTCTTTGGGAGGAAATTTTATTTTTATCAGCTTTAAAAAATGACTATAATTTGTTCAGAAAATACTTTATCAAGAGTGTAGTTCATAAAAATACTGAATGTTAGCCTGGTGATCTAATAAGTCACTCCACACTTTACGGTTGAGGAAAGACACAATAATAATGAAACCAGAATATGCAGCCAATAATAATTTCCTTCAAAAACCTTGCACATCTACTGATGAATCAAAGGGGAAGAAAACAACCAGACAACAAGCCAGTCCCTGGAGAGAGCCTCACTGTCTGACAGTCCGTGTTTACTCATCCTAAGATGCCCTTCACATATCCTGACCCTCTTCCCAGCACTTCCCCTGCTGAATGCGGAACGTGATTCTGACTAATGATTCCCTTCCAATCAAGTGTAATCGTTGTTTTCAGTCTCTCCAGCTCTGAGAACCCCATATATCTGTTTCTTTTCAAATATGGCTTTAATTCAGGAAATACAAAAATGTACAAGAAAAAAGGATACATCAATGCCTCTTGTGAGTATAGTAGCATCAGGATAATAGAAAGAACACTGACCTCAGAATTAGAACGCTCTGGTTTGAAGTCAAGACCTTCTGAGCCTTGGTTTCTCCCTCTAAGGATATTAACCTCTCAACATTTCCTAATTCATAACATTCATCTAATGACTAAGTGAATGAATCTCACAGGATCATCTCTCTCTGTCCTATTCTACTTTGTCATCCCTCTTTGCCTTTTCTTATTTAATACCACTCCTTCATACTACCTCCTACCTCCTTCTTTTTGTCCTCCCAATTACGCAGTGGTTTCCTTTTCGGTGACTTTTCACTTGCAGTCACTTCTCTTGGTTTCTTTATTTACTTTGTATCTCTATCTCCTTTTCTCTTTTCCCACACCACCCTTATGCTTGGAAAAGCCTCCTGTTTTACATTTCCAAAGTCAACTTCTTCCTATCACACAAAACCTAACAAAATTCACTCCCTCTGCCTTTTATATGCTCGCAGCAAACAATAAATGATTAAAGTGCTGATGGTAAACTCATCTGCAAAAAACATGTATTCTGAGCAATGGATTTTGGCAAAGAAAAGATAGGGAGTAACTGCAACCCACTTAGAAACAGGTGTGATTTCTCTAACCAACCGTTAACACATTTGTGCTACCATAATTACTGCTCTGGCAAATACTACATTGTCATACTAACATTGTTTCCCAAATACATATTTATAGATTTTATTGGTGGCGTATGTTAACCATGAAGCAGTTTCCACAGTGTTGTTGTGAGCTTTGACAATGAAGAGTGATAAGGAACATGATTCAGCTTCCACAGCTGACCTGCTAAATGGAAGGCCGTAAAAAAAGAAATTTTCCTGGACTTTCTACATGTCAAGGTGAGTAGAGCTAGTGATCCCCTAGATGCACTTCTTATCATAAGGTTGATTGCCCCAAGGAAGACAAGTAGATGAACCACCTAGAGGTAAGAAATTCACAAGGGAGAAAATGAAGATAGAACACAGGGGACGATCTCATTTGACCAATTGTGCAAGGGAGGGAAGGATATCCTGAGTCTCAGGAAAGTGGCATCTCAATCTCCTTGGACTTGATTCTAAGAGTGAGAGCAATGCAAAAGAAAAAGAAAAAAAAAAAAGAAAGAAAGAAAGAAAGGGAAGGAGAGAAGAGGGAAGGGGAAAGGAGGGGAATAAAGGGAAAGGAACAGAAAGGAATGGAAAGACACAACAAAAGCCCAGATTGTATAAAGGAGCAACAGAAGTAAAGGGGATCTGTTACCATTTCCTATTTCAAAACCGGCTAGCAGGCTGCCCTAGAGCTGACATGACAGGTAAGGCAGAATAAAGTCGTGGTGTGGCGGAGGGAAGTCAGGAGAGCACCTCTACACCCTCTTAGCACAAACGTGACAGGCCCACTTGTCAGGGGTTATAGGGAGGTAGCTGACAGTTGAGGTCCAAACCGTTCTGCCAAAGAGCCACTGAGGCAAGGGATAAGATGACCTTCTAGCAGAGACTTGGAGCTCACAAGCCTAGGCCGGGACTGGATTGAATATCCCACTAAAATTCCAAAGATCTGCATGCCAAAAGAGCCAAGGTGAAGCCAACTTTGCTGTAGGCCTGCATGAGAACCATGGGGTCCCCACCATATCAAGTGGATATAGACTGTGAGGCATACAAGCCTTGGATACCTCATCAGCAGAGGTAGACAGGACAAAAGCAATGCTCCGAAACATCCACTGTGCCTCAACAGGAGGTCAATAGGTGCCTGCAGAGTAGGACAACAGTTAGATTAGTTGCCTCCCAGTAATGCTATGGGAGTTGTGGAAATAAAGACTAATGAAATGGTGCTATAGCAAGGGAGTCGGCCACCATCACTTCTGTTTTAGTGATGCTCAAAGTCAGGCAGAGGATTGGGAAAGCTTTGTAGTGGAAAAAAAGGAAGGCTTCAGGTGTGCCTCAGTTAGAGGCTGTTGGTGTGGAAAAGCTGTAGGCCGGCTGACCAGAGCCAGGCATGCTATGGCATTGATTAAGGGTGCATATATTTGGCTTTCCTTTGGCTGGTCCTAAATTGGAAGTGGGTACACAAATTAGGGAAGCTATCAGTTGTTAATCAAGTCCTGGTTGTCTTTGGCCGATTGTAACAGTAGTTATTGTTGGGTTCTTGGATTGTCACTTAGGATAACAGTCTGGCTTCCCTTTAAGTCTGACTTACATAGCAGGCTGGCTTCCTGGGCTGTTTATTATAGATAAGGGAGTTGGTTTCCTGGGCAGGTTGCTGCAGACTGTTGATTGAAGTTCTAATTTTTATATACAGCCTGGCCAATGTCAGTTTGTATATTCAGTTTCTCAGAGCAAAAAGTATCCCCTGCCACCTGGGTGGCATCTTGGAAAGCAGGATGAGAAGGAACAACTCGAGAGAAGAGGAACAGCTCTTTTGGAGAGTTCAAATTTTGAATTGATTGGATATTTATTTTTTAAAAAGACTGTGTTAGCCATCTATAGACTGTGAGGTACACAAGCCATGGATGCCTCATCAGCAGAGGTAGAGAGGACAAACAGAAAGAGACTGTTGCCTAAAAGTGAAGAATTTACCACTAACGATCAATTTAGTTTTTGTTGTCTGTTTTTCTGCTAGCAACAGAACTAGAGAATCCAAAGCAAGATGAAATTGGATTAGGAAAATAAAGATCTACATTTTTTGCACACACAATCTGTAATGTGCACATTTTGACTCTATTTTATTACACATAGATTACAAATGAGGAATCTGACACTAATAAGTGTTGAAAATGATAACAATCATTAAAACCATATATTCCAAGGTGCCACTTTCTAGGATACCCAGGACATTAGAACAGAGAAAGTGGCAGTTATGCCACTTGAGGGTGCAAACAATGAACACAAACCCAATAGACTACAGGTTGGGAATGTGGAGAAAACACCCATTCCCAATAAAACTAACTCTTAGATTTTCCAGTTTTGTGAAATTTCAGATTTTGCATGCCATTGTTCTCATATACACATACACATGGCAATCCAAGAGTTCCAGAGTTTGACCCAGATAACATAGACAGAATCACTGAGCAAAACCATAATAACGATTTGGGATCAAATCACCCAAGCAAGCTAGGTGCTCTTGTCCTGGAAAAGAGTTCTCAGTGAGAACTTAGTGAGAGGCCCACACAGGCCTGTGGACCAAGCTTTCCACAACAGCACCTCTGTAAACTAACTTGGCTCACTTTGAAAAGCTGCAGACAAGGTCAAGGGAGCAGAAGTCATTTAAGTAAAGAGACTAAATAGTTCTGGGCTCACTGTGATTAGTTAGAAAATAAAAATGAGATTTGATGAAGCACCTCTGTATTCATTCCAGAACTCCAAATCACTTCTTATTATGAACATAGGGTAATACAAGTTGAATATCATATAATTAATGTTCATTTTGAACACTCTCTGGAATTCTAATTTTTAAAAGCCTCCCTTAAGATGTCTTACACGCCGACAGCCACATTCTCAAATGTTCCAATGCCACCTAAATAGACCATGTTTCATAAATTCCATATTGATGTTATAATAAAGCAGCAGAATAATTTTAGAATTTTTTTCCATTTGATGATTGCCCTATTGCTTTTGAAAATAATGACTCTCAATTATTCCAATGTGAGATGCATTCCCTTTATTATGTTACCTAAATTTGTCTAGATATTACAAGACTTTAGGCAGCACCTAGTAAAGACACATAATGTTCCTATTTCTTTCAATTATGCTTTTTAATATTAATTTCCATATGCAATGGCATTTTCCCTTATTCTCTTATTTACTACAAAATAAACATTAGTGTGTTGCTCTTATGCATGGTGGTTTTACATTTATACATATAGTCCCTATTTTTTCTTCTTATTCGATTAAGGATAGAGGTAGGTAATTAAAATGAATATTTGACCACTTAATTATCTACTGTGTGCCTTTGCCACTTACTGTGCTTACTATCTTCATTTTGTAAGAAGAAAGGCTCAGAAAACGTAAATAACTTGCCTATGACAACACAGTAGTAAGTGGGAAATGAACCAGGTTTGTCTGAACCATTGCCTCTCACTGCCATTCCAGGGAGGGTGAGAGGGCCTGGTTCTCTTCACATCACATCAAGTCAGTGCCCTCTCTCTCTCTTCTTTTTGTCCTCTCTTACCTGATGCAGGAAGTTGCTCTTTAAGAGTACCGGCAATGAAGCCAGGAGTTCTAGGTTCAAACTATGTACCCTCTACAGGTATTAGCTATGTAATAGAAAGTGCACTACTCCCAATGCACCAAAATTAATGCTAGTTTGGGTTATAAATTATTCCCTACATCTCAGGGTTTAACCCAGTAAAAATGTATTTCTTGCTGCCATCACAGTATAACACAGGTAGGAAAGATCTCCTCCACATAGCGACTCAGGGACCCAGGATGTTTCCAACCTTCTGGTTCCAAAGATGTCCTCCCATGACCCAGCTGACAAATGAGAGGGAAAAGAGGGCATACGGGTGGAAGGCACTTTGACATGTAACCGTTGGCCAGAACTAGTCACTTTTCATCAGCCAACAGGCTTAAACTAAATGCAAGGGAGACTAAGAAAATATCAGTGAGCACATGGATATCAGTGAGGAACAGTTTCTGCCACATTGGGCTAGTTTTTATTAATTTTTGTTTTATTGATTTGTCTAGGTCTCTGTTTCCTACTCCTATGAAGTAAAGATAAAGCCCTTAGCAGTATGCTTGGCACATAATGTGCATTTACTCCATGTTTTTAAGTTTAATACATTATATAAGTGTGTAAACAGGCCCTCAGTAAAGATGAAAAACTACATTCTTTGGATCAATGAGAGGAAACTTGAGAGCCGAAAGTAGATTTGCCAAACTAAACTTCAACGAAGATCCCCGGGTAAGTCATATTTTAGAATTCTAAACACAAAATTCTCCTTATAACATTATATGCTTGAGAAAAAATCTCAGCGGGAGAAAGAATCTCAGCGGGAGAATAAGTAAGTACTTCGAAGAAAGGAAAAAGGGCAAAAAATGTAGAGTGGGAGGGTTACGAGACAGAGAAGATAATTTGTTTTTGTTGTTGATAATATTTTTCTTCTCAAAATTAGAAGGCAGGGGATAATAAATAAGTAGAGGAAAATCTACTAATAACTATGATGTTTATCTGAAAATACTAATTAGAATTGTTTCTGTTTCCAGTTTTCTGAATTCCCTTTTACACAGGAATCAGTTGTTCATTTAATAAACTGAGATTTTTGTTCCAGCTTTTCAAATCTCCTCACTGATCTATATCTTTCAGCTGCATATCTTATGTGTTCCAGTATTTTAGTATAATTTCATTATTATTTAATGCTTTTTCATATCTCATCCATTTTTCCTCCCCAAATTTCTTAAATTATCAAACGTATTCTCAGGCTTTCCACCTCTGTAAATAATCTTTCTAATGTCAAGCATGATAGCAACTCTACTTTGATAGAGATGTAGGAATAGTTTTCAGTGTTCAAAAATGTAATGCACATTCTTTGTAAGTGCAAGAGTAGCATAAAGTTCAGGGGAAAAAAATCAGCTCACATTTTAGTAGACTCCTTTTTACCTTATTGCTATTAGACTTTTTGTTTGCTTTTTGTTTTGCTTTTAAGAATAATATCTTCATTATATTGTGTAAGTATTTATTATAAAAATTAGTATTCTAAAATATAAAACAGAAAGCTTTACTACTACAATGTTTGACAAAATTAATTCAGACATATTCACACAGAAAATAGGATAAATTGATAAAAATATATAAATGGAAATAATCAAATTATCTATTAGCCTTCTTAGTACTTTTCAATTAAAAAGGATGGCTTTTCTCTCAAATGTAAGGCACACACTTTTTCAGATTGTAGCATCTCTGAAATCCAGACATTCTCATAATGGAAAGCATTTTATGTTATCGTGGGCAAGAAGTGGTCCTGATGTGATGTTCATTGCTTGAACCTGCACGAACTTGACTGCCATTCCTGGTGGCCTGACCGACCAAATGCAGTCCTTCAACACTCAGGCAGGAAGAAGTCTTGTTTATTGTCTAAAAACATTTCCTTGACACCTGGTTATAAAAAGATATGCATACTTGCAATTGAGTAACACTGATTATCTCTAGATTATAAATACTTTCAATTTCTTTATATCAGCCATTCCTTTACAGCAGCACAAAAATGGACTAATGCGGGGGATAATATAAATCTATGAAGATTTATCGGGGATTGAGTTGATAGTAGCCTAAATTTTCACCTCCCGACTACTCTCTGAATCATGAGAAGGTTTTCTATGAAAAAAGAAAACGGAGATGAGTCTGAGCACAACTTCTCCATGATCTCCAGGGGAAGCAAGTGTGGGGTGCAGCAGCAGAGGGGAAGGTGAGCCTCTACTGAAGATCAGGTTAAGACTTCTCGCTATGTGGAGGTCCTAGGGCATGAGGACCTACAGATGTCGCTGTGAGGAGGAGGGTCTGCTTGCCCTCTAAGAAGTCTGAGAACAAAAAGGTGTTTTTTAATGCCCACAATATAGGGTTAACAATTTTTCTGACTGTGCTTTAATCTGTTATCCACAAAAGTGGTGTGAAAACTAAGGATGCAAGAATTATAAAAGTAAAGCAGTGAAAAAAAGATTGATAACTAAACAGAAACCAAAAAATAAACTATAAAATATATATATAATGATCAAGTAGATGTATCAGCACGGTTGATCTGAGAAATGCAAAGATTGTTTAAATCCAGGAAATTAATTGATATTTACTATAATAATAATATAAAAGAGAAAACTCACATACTATCTCAAAAAATTTTGAAAAAGCATTTAGTAGAGTTTAACATCTACTTATTACTTTTAAAAAATCTCTGAAAGATAATAATAGAAGGGGACCTTCTTAAACTTGACAGAGGAACTTAAACTTACCAGTAAACAGCATACTTAAGGGGAACACTTTAAATATATTCTTTTTAAAACTCAAAAGTTAGACAAGAATATGCTCTATCACAGAAACTGTTTATATTATGGTCAATGCAAAAGTCAGGAAGAAGAAAAAGGAGTTCTAGTTCTAGCTATGGTGGAGAAGTTGGGGTCCTATGTAAACAACTATAATAGCTGTGTCAAAACTATTATAACAATTCTTTCTCAACAAAATTCTTGAGAGAAGCAAAGAACACACACAAAAAAAATGGAAGCGGGAAGGCACTAGGATGACATCTTTATAACACTGAAACTAATAAAAAAAAAAAAAAACCAACAAAAACAAAAAGCCTGTCAACTTCAAGTTCTATACCAAGTGAATGTATCTTTCAAAACTAGAACCAAAATAATGATGTTTTAAGCACTATAAACAATCAAAGAACCTGTTGCCAGAGGATGTGTACATGAGAAATAAAAGAAGATTTCCAGGGTGAAGAAAAATGTTACCATCAGAAGCATAAGACTGCAAGAAAAACTAAAGTGCCCCTGAAAGAATACTCAGGTGAACAAATAGAAATAGAACTGTTTAAAACAACAGCAATAATAAAATCTTGTGGGATTTATAACATATATGAAAGTAGAATATAACAAAAATAGCACAAAGGAGAGAAGGAGTAACAGAAGTTCAGCTTTCTAGGCTTCTTTGTTTGGGAAGTGGTGAAATACTAATCTAACATAGGCTGTAATGAATCAAACATAAGTATTATAATTTCAAATGCAACCTATAAAATCATAATGACAAATGATATAACTGAAGAGCTAATAGAGGAGAAAATGAAATAACAGAAAATACTTGTTAAATCCAAAAGCAAGCAAGGAAATAAGAAGAAAGGGTACAAACAGATGAGAAAATAGAAAGCAAATATCAAGGTAGTAGACATAAATCCAATTAAATCCATCATTAGAGTAAATGAAAATAGCAGAGAAAATACAAGATGAGCCTGGAGCATCTTCTAATGCCAGAAAGTAAGCCAGTGCTTAAAAAACAAGAATAGGGGCATGGCAAATTCACAAACGCCAAAGCTGGAACAATTTAAGCAACAAAATAAAATAGCCACATTTTCTCTTTGCCCTAAAAGCACTCACGTTGGCTGGCCATGGTCCCTTGCCTGATAATTGACCCAAACCTTTCATTTTAAAGGACCTAAGCTATTAATAGTCCTGCCTACACCGCATTGCTATAGTTTTCAATTTTGGTAACAGCTTTATTGAGATACTCTTCACATATCATACAATTCACCCATTCAAAGTGTAAAATTTAAAGCCTTTTAATATATTTGCAAGGTTGTGCAACCCTAATCACAATGAGCTTTAGAACACACTTATGCCGCCCCAACCCCCTGCCAAAAGAACCTGTAACTATTAGTAGTCACTTCCCTACTTACCCCTAAGCCTCTCAACTTTAGGTAACCACTAATATGATTTCAATGTCTATAGATTTGCCTGTTCTTGGCATTTCATGTGGCTGAAGTCATATGTAGTTGGAGTCATACAATATGTGGCCTTATTTGTCTGGCTATTTTCACTGAACTTAATATTTTTAAGGTTTATCCATGCCACAGCATGCATCAGTACCCCATTTTTTAATGCCTAAATACTATTCCATTCAGTATGAACTATATAAAATATATCACATTGTATTCATTCATTCATCAGTTGATGGACATTTAGGTAGGTTGTTTCCAAGTTTTGGCTACTATGAGTAATGCTGCTATGACCTTTGTGTACAAGTGTTTGTGTGGATACAGTGATGTTATTACAGGACCTAGGAGGACTGAGAGGCAGGCCAGAGGAACTCCTGCATTGCAGGCATACTCTTCATTATCTCCATTGCATGGTAGCAACCAACTTTCCCCTTCATTAGAATCAATCACTCCAGCTACTAAAATAATTTTTTTTTTGGTCAATTTGTTTTATTTAGTAGTTCAGAAAACGGTTAGGTGGTAGTCTCAACTTCTAGTTTAGTAGATCCATTGCTATATCTTTGTTGGAAGTTTTCCTTACTTAGGAACTAAAACCCATAGCTCAACAACACCCAAAGTCACAGCGGTAGGAAACAAAAATTTTTCTAGCTGATCACTAGAGCTAATAGAAAGAGAAGCCACTCCCATTTTCACCCCTTGATTCTCAGACCTGTGAGTCTTAAACATAGAAAAACTGAATCATGGAATAGAGGACGATTAGAGTATATATTGTGGGCTGGAAGACCTGCTGGATGTTGAAGCCCAGCTAGTACCAGAACTGAATCTTTAAAAAGCTACTCCACTTTCTATCAGATCGGATATTTCAGAGTAATATTAATGTGATATGTTAAAATCAGGAAATTCCACAAGTGTAAATCCATTGCTATATTGAAAATGAGTTCTTTGGTCAAAAACAATGTTGTTAGCATAGTGGCCTTGGTAGATGCATTGTGATTAGGGACAGCAAAGTAAGCATTTTATTCTAGTGAGAAGAAAGTGCTGCCCCTTCCATGATGAAAATAGTTCAGTGTGTCAACCTACCAACACGATCCCCCTGAGAAATAATGCTGTATTAAGGGCTTACCACTACATTCTGCTGTTGGCAGGTGGGATATTCGGTAGCAGTTGAGCCAGATTGGCCTCAGTGAGTAGAAGTTCACATTATAGAATCTATGTGCAACTTCTATCTCCGCTGCTATGACGACTTTGTTCGTGAGACTTTGGGGTAATTTTAAGGTAAGATAAGAAAAGAAGCTGACTGACGTCCACAAAATGTGTCATCTTGTCCACCTTATTATTAAGATCTTATTTGCCCTTTGGTGAGCATTCGCGTGAGACCTGAATATCTTCAAATTCTGTACCCATTAGATGAGGTCAATCCACATACCTCTTCCCTAGACTTCCTTTTCACCTGTGCTTTAATTCTTCTTCTTCTAAGTCCCTAACCACAAAGCCAAACCATTAACCTCTGCCCATGAAACGATGTAGATCCATATTTTGACCATATTTCTTTCCAGAAAACAACCAAATGCACTTCTCAAAGTTCTGCTGGGAGAATTTTCTTTATCACTGTCCTTCGGGGCCACCTGGATGGGGCTACAGTGCTGCAGACATGTACTTTCAGGTAGTGACAGCAAATAATGCAGAACCACGTGCAATGCAGATCTAAAGGTTCTCTTCTACAGTCAACTAGACACAGAAAACTCCTCAAAGGCCTGGCGTGGTGGCTCACACCTGTAACACCAGCACTGCGGGAGGCTGAGGTGAGAGGATCACTTGAGCTCAGGAGTTCAAAACCAGCCTGGGCAACATAGTGAGACCACATCTCTAAATTTAAAAAGAAAAAAAAAAAGAAGAAAACTCCTCATAAGGACATAGATATGAGTTGAAGGAAAGTGTAGCAATTTTGGGCAACTGGATGCTTGTTCATTACTTTCAGGACCTTCTCAAATTCAATATTATATTATGTTTGACATAATAATAGCATATGTTATATACTCATATAACCATATATATATAGTTAAAAGCAATGTTGTCAGCATAGTGGCTTTAGTAGATGCACTGTGTTTAGGGAAAACAAAGTAAGTATTTCATTCTAGTGAGAAGAAAGTGCTGACTCTTCCGTGATGAACATAGTTCAATGTATCAACCTGCCAGCAAGATGTGTGTGTGTGTGTGTACGTGTGTGTGTCACTTCTATTTGATGATCAAGGATTGCTGTGCATGCATAATTTTATGACTTGGTGCATCAGATAACATTCGTTCAGGATGGGCAACTCAGGTTATACTGCAAATTGGTCCGTGGTCAAGCATTCAGGCTAGTAGCAAGTCAGAAACTTCTCAAAAAAGTAGCTATCTGCACAGTTTGGCATAACTTTTATCCCAAATCATAAAAGATGTGCATTGTCATTCTCCTATTGAGACTTGCCAAAGGCTCCAAACAGCATCTCTGTCTGCCACAGATGCTTCAAGCACCATGAGATCTGGTAGGTCATATGGCCCAAGTGAGAGAGCAATTGCACAGCAGCAGGACCTGTTACAGAGCCTACTCTTGTCCCGAACCATGCTAAGAATTGTAAATCTTTCTGGATACTGAGTAAATGTATCAGAATTGCATATTCAAATGAAGTATATATTGCTTTTAAGATCTAAAGATGTCCACTAGGGTTAATGCCTCTCTCTTCGTAGTAGGAGAATTCAAATGCACCAATTTGTTCTTTACCTTGGAAAAATATTTCAACATGGTCCAGATGAGAAAATGCTTTCTAAAAAGAACCTGATAGTAAATGTTTCAGAGTTTGCAGGCCACATACAGTTTCTATTACGTAGCTGTCTTTTAAAAAAAAGATGCCATCATTCAAATATGTAAAAAAAACAATTTTAGCCCACAGGCCATATAAAAACTGGTCTCTGACCAGTGTCACAGTTTGGCCTGTGAGTCAGAATTTATAACCCCTGCCCTAGAACACCAGAACTCAAATTATTTTTGTCAGGTGGCAAACATCTGGATTTTTGTGGAATTTATTTTAAACTTCAGGCATGCAAGTATCTTACTTAGGCATTTACTGTAGAATACTTATTACTTTCCTGCTCACCAGGTCTAATCAACACAGTCACCCCCACACAGTGGACCAGTGTGATTTTCTATGGGATGGAGAGATGATCAAGGCTGCTGTAGATCAGGTTATGACAGGCCTGGAGAGTTGAGCACATTTTTAATAACAGCTGCAATTGAATTCATTGCTGGACAAGTTTTACAATAAGCCATAGTCATTCTTCAATATCCATTTGTCTTCTACATAAACCAAATAATGAGTTTAATGGGGATGTGGGGAGAGTCACCACCCCTGTATCCTTAAAATCCATGATGGTGGCACTAATCTCTGCAGCCCCTCTAGGGATATAGTATTCTTTCTGATTCACTATTTTAGAAGGTGAATAGTTCCAGTGGCTTTCACTTTCCCATCACAATAGCCCTCTCTCCTAGAGTCATGGAAGCAATGTGGAGATTCTGTCAGTAGCTGCACATGTCAATTGTAATTATGCATTTCAGAATTGGAGAATAACCACAGAATGTGTTCAGTGGGCCCCCCTGTGAGATAAACCCAGCCAAACTCTATTGATCATTTGAACCTCAGAATTTCCGACTCTGCCTGGTGGATCAGTGACATTGGAATCCCTAGAAATTGGTATCAGTTCAGAGCCAGACTATAGTGATCCCTAAATAGTCTGTTATTTTGCCTTCCCTAATGCATAACCACCCTGGTAAATGGCTACAGATCCCCTTGGAGAAAGCTACAAAATTATAGCATCAATTTTTAGCTATGTTGCATTGTCCCTCCTCAAGGGGACTTGGTCTCCTCTTCATTTAATGGACTCTGGACCTGTCATCTGGCTCAATTCTTATAATTGAGGGATCATGACTGTCTTTAGTGGTTCAAGTCAGGCTTCCAGATAAATACATGCAGCTTTTTACTGATACAAATCAAGTATCAAAATTCAAAAATTATTAATAATTTAATAAGCCAACTTAATAAAGCCCTTAATAAGCCAACTATTTCAGGTCTAAGGACACCATGAATAATTAGGCAATGCTGATAATCTCTTTGGGTAAAACCACTAAGGTTATTGCTTTAGTTCTGCTATTCATTATGGTAACCAGCCCATCTTGTTATGGTGATGAAATGCAGGGCTGCCCCTTGGCCCTCGCCACAACAGGATCCCATCATTTCAATTGAATTCAATAATGAAAGTATTTCTTTTGCCCCATGGAAATCAGCAGCAAAGTTAAAAGATATACAACAGACTGACAGATATCCAAGATCAACATAGAATGAGTAACTTGTTCATACAAAGAACTTCAACAAATCAACATGATAAAGAAAAGTAATCAAATAGAGACATGGAAAAAGGATATTAATAAGCTGAGGAAAAATCTTAGTGGCTAAACATGTAGAAATATTCAATTTCACCATTAAACTCAATGTTTTAATTTGCAAAGAAATGTAAACTAAAATAATGAGAGACCACTTTACACCCATGAGATTGGAAAAATTTAGAATGTTACATGGTGCCAAGCATTAGCAAGGTTATAGGGCAATGGAAATTCTGAGGGACTACTGTTAGGAGTGTAAGCAGGTGTAGTCATTCAGAGAACCATCCAGATATATCCTACATCTCAGCATTTCCATCCAGAGAAATTATCCCACAAGTTCATAAGGAGATATGAGTAAGATTTTCAATATACCATTACTAGTGGAAGTCAGGTATTGGAAGCAACCTAGATAATCATCATTAGAGAAATATATTAATAATTTTTGAAAAGTAGAATATAGTTGTGAATGCACACTATGCAACATAATGCAGAAAGTCTTGCTGAATTTTCTTGCCAAAATAGATTTTTTTCCTAACTTTTCATTCTATATCCCTATTATCTCTTTGGTTCAAGTGAGCTTTATATCCTGAGAGATGTCATGTCTGTAACAGCCAAAATCAGATCTTCATATTCCACTTTTGTAGTATACTTAACATGATAGCAAAAATGACCTTAAAATATATGTGTAATATATGTGTTGCCAAATAGGAATTATGATCCATCTCCCCATTGATTAAATTTTTGTATTATGTTCTCAAATAAGATTTTACAGTTTTCTTTACTTATTCAATCATGTATTAATCCAGTAACAATTTATTGCTCACTTACCATGTATTCAGTCACTGTTCCAGACACTGGAGTACAACAGGACTCTACTCCGCTCTAGAGCAGGGTGCTTTCCAGCATTTTAGATAATAATCATGTTATCAAATACATATAAACCACAACATCGAGAAGTCAGATGTGCTTTGTAGAAATAGAATATTTGGCTGGGGAGAATTTGGAGAATATATAGGGCAGATCTTATTTGCAATTGTCTATTCCTTTTTTGTTATTTTTATTCCCAGTTAATTTCTGGGTTTCTTTTCACTATTCTTAGTGGAGGAAACAGAGAATGTAAGGAGTAGAATGATACTTCAAAAATTATTATTATT
Source organism: Theropithecus gelada (assembly GCF_003255815.1). Lineage (NCBI taxonomy): Eukaryota > Metazoa > Chordata > Mammalia > Primates > Cercopithecidae > Theropithecus > Theropithecus gelada. The sequence continues at coordinate 65,590,312 of NC_037685.1, read as the reverse complement.
GTTCTCCAAAACACTATTTAGGCAAACCCTTGAAATAAATAAACTATAAAAGGAAAACTCGGAGAACAAAAATAAACTCCTAGGACATTAAAGATGTGATAGTAGAAATACAAAACCCAACATCATACTGGAATATAATTTCTAAGAAACTAGAACATGAAGACAGAGATGAATAACAGAAGATAAAAGTAAAATAGAGAATAAGTACAGTAAGGGAAACATAAAAATAAGATATTCCAGAGGAGAGAACAGAGATCATACAAGGGAATAATTGTCAAATAATTCAATAATAATAGCAGCAATAAACTACTCAAAATGCAGGTGTGATTTATTTCAGATGGAATGATGCCCTCCACCACCACCCACCAAGTGCTTAACACAATGGTTGGAAAATACCTCACACTAAGTCGCGTTAGTGGGAAATTTCAAAGCACTGGAGTCAAACAGACTTTCTGGAAGCATCCATGATGAAATCAGGGACGAGATGGACACATTTCACATTGTTTGTAAATGTGTTGAAGGATTTTTCAATCTTGCAGAGGATTTGGGGATGAGTAAGTAACAGGCTCACAGAAAACTCAGCAAAAGAAAGAAATACAATGACTATAAGAAGATGTTTAGATTACTTGAAATAAATTATATTACAACATAAAACAGAGAGGAGCAGTTTGGAATCCATCATAATGTTCTTTGTCATCTCACTTTCTGCTTTACCTCCTCCCCACTGTCAAAGAATCGGTTTGAAGGTAAATGGCAGAAAGTAATTCCTGCTATCACCCTGATTTTTGTTCCTCTTTCATTTTCTCTGAATTTTGAGAATAAGAAAACTCTTACTTTGGGTTTTCTGTATCCTCCTCATTCCTCTTGGTTTGCCATCACTCTTACAATGGTGTCTCCTCTCTGAAAGGGAAATAAAAGCTTTCTCCAGTTATTTTTCCTATATTTATATGTCTGATGATTTCATGAAAAACATAAACTGTCTCAATTTCTGATCTGCAAAATGGACTTTATAATCTCTCTGTTTCCAGAGAGTTGAAAGCAATCTTGGCTATGAGGATGTTAGAACACTGCCTGGCATATAAGAGGTGCAGGGTCAGTGGTGGTTGTTGCCAGTAGTAATAGTAGTAGTAGTACTAATAGTAGCAGCAGCAGCACCAGCAATACTGGTTGTGGTATGAAGTACTAGTCCTCATTGCCAAAACTGAGTCATGTCACTGTGTGCATGAAATGTAATTGATGGACACAGTATGCCTTGGACAGCATATGCACTCAGTAAATATTTGTTAACTGAATAAATCAATATATATGGGAATGAGTGCTAGGTGCTGGAGGCTTTTTTCTATTAAATTGACTGGCCTATTTACAGAGAAGTGATCTTTCTGGTTAGATTTCTCCCCAGAGAATTCTATTTTTATTTTAATGGAAGAGTAGTTATAAAAGCTAATCGACTATTTGCATTTGCAGGAAACTATTCCTACCTCCCACCAACCCCAAACCCCAAGCGGCAATCAATATTTAGGGGTTTACACCTATACCCATGGCTTAAAGGAAGTAAAGCCCAAGATTAATGTATACAGCTTGTCAGATATGTACTTAGACTTTTTTTTAATGAATCCAACTCAGGCAAGTCAGTAATTAATGCCATAAAATTCAGCTCAACAGAAACTCAATTGAAAAATGAGAACAACATAACAGAGTTCTATTGAAAGGATGGCTGTCCAAGGTTGCTATTTTTAAAAAGTAATTCAAGGCACTTTGTCACTTAAATGAAAGCAAAGATATAGGCACTTTGGATTATATGGAAACATAAAACTATCCCCTCTGTCTTTAAAACTATGTTTCATATGGATGTTTAGATGCATGTAATGTTTAACAAAAGTGCTAACAGGTATTTTGAGGGCAAGAAATGAAAATAAAATTAAAAATGAAGAAAAATGTTCTTATGTACATAAGCATAGCAAAATTACACATTCAAGGGATTAAATTACTTGACATATTTCAGTAAACCAATTATCCAAAAACATAGTTATCAGAAAAACTGAGTTAATGAATGTGGGGAAAAAAAACCTTGTACTAATTTCCAATTTGCTATTTTTTTAAATGTTACATAAATTAACCTATTTTTTCTACACTGAAAGAAAGAACTGGTAAGGGAAGAAATAAATTATTGATAATTTAAAATTAGATAATTCCACAGGCATATTCATTACAATAAATCATTTTTATCTAAAAGTGATTAAATAGAATAGGATAGAATAAAAACATATAGGAGACAGAAATTTTAATCTATGAAAGAAGATTTCCTTAAAAATAATGCTAATTGGTAAGCAAACAAAATATTGATGTAAATTGATATGGTTCACATACTAACATTTTTTAAAATTTTAACTTATGCTTCAATAGCATTCCACTGTCAGGTACTTGACCATGTGTTACTGTGTATGTGTGCTATGGTATTTCTTTATGGATTGCTGAAATATTTTATAATAAATGACACTATTTAGGGTACTGAGAATAAAATTTAGAAGCAAATATTGGCATATGAGAAATCACAACTGGCTATCGTTGGATTGATGTTTCTTTTATATAGTATTTCCCAGGCACTGTTCACTAACACAGCATTGGTTCCAATCCAGGTTTTCCTAGTTCTGTATTAAGTTGCTATTTTTATAAGTACTATTTGTTTTTTTTTTTTTTTTTTTTTGAGACGGAGTCTCGCTGTGCTCCCAGGCTGGAATGCAGTGGCGTGATCTCGGCTCACTGCAAGCTCCGCCTCCCAGGTTCACGCCATTCTCCCGCCTCAGCCTCCCAAGTAGCTGAGACTACAGGCGCCCGCCACCACGCCCGGCTAGTTTTTTGTATTTTTAGTAGAGACGGGGTTTCACCATGTTAGCCAGGATAGTCTCGATCTCCTGACCTCGTGATCCACCCGCCTCGGCCTCCCAAAGTGCTGGGATTACAGGCTTGAGCCACCGCGCCCGGCCTTATAAGTACTATTTGTAAGTTTTCTTCAAAAACAAAAATGAGCCAGAACAGTGGTTCACAATGCCTGTAATCTCAGCAATAGCAGAGAATGAAGTAGGAGGGTTGCTGGAGCCCAGGAGTGTAAGACCAGCCTGGCAACATGGTAATGTAGCAGGACAAGAAGCAGACAAAGCCCCTTACACACCGAGTTAAAGAAGGAAGGGCTTTATTTGGCCGGGAGCTTCGGCAAGACTCATGTCTCCAAAAACTGAGCTCCCCAAATGAGCAATTACTCCCTTTTAAGGGTTCACAATTCTAAGACGGTCCACGTGAGAGGGTCGTGATCGATTGAGCAAGCAGCGGGTACATGACTGGGGGCTGCATGCACTGGTAATTAGAACAGAACAGAACAGAACAGGACAGGGATTTTCGCAGTGCTTTTCTATACAATGTCTGTAATCTCTAGATAACATAACCACTTAGGTCAGGGGTCAATCTTTAACTACAAGGCCCAGGGTGTGGCGCTGGGCTGCCTGCTTGTGGATTTCATTTCTGCCTTTTAGTTTTTATTTCTTTCTTTGGAGGCAGAAATTGGGCATAAGACAATATGAGGGGTGGTCTCCTCCCCTAGTAAGAGCCCCATTTCTACAAAAAAAATTCAAAAATTTAGTCTGGCATGGGGGTTCACGCCTGTGGTCCCAGCTATTTGGGAAGCTAAGGCCCAGGAAACCGAGGCTCAGTGAGCCATGTTCATGTTACAGCACTCCAGCTTGGGTGACAGGGTAAGACCCTATCTCAAAAAATAAATAAGCAAATAACATAAAAATAAAAATAAGTGCAACCATGTCTCTATCAACATATTTGGCTTTCTGACCTGGCAGGTGAAGATTACATTAGTATTTTGGAGCGTATATGGGTTTTTCAGTTCCTGCACATCAAGAGCTTTTCTTTCTGCTACATGAACAAGTCCAAATTCAAAAAAGGCAATATTCAGATTTTTCTTCAATACTTTCCTAAGTTCCTAAAACTACCAGAAACGGACTCCTCTCTTTGCCCTCACTCCCACCATGCATCTAACCTTCAGCCGCCAACACAATGGCCAATGCCTCAACCGACAAATGGAATGCCCGGAGGTGACATTTCTCTTCTGTGGTATTCCAGGAATGATGATCGGCACCCATCTCTCCCTACCCATGGAGAACTTACAACCTTTCCTACACTGCCTGCTGACTGACGACTTACTGTCTTTATTGTCCTTCATATATATGAGAACAAGTTTTTATTATATAATAATCTTTCTCACTTAATCAGATTATAAGTCACCAAAATGGACAAATTTAGACTTAACCTCTTTTGTATCTGTTATTTATTAAAAACAACAAAAATAACAACTAAAATAATACTGAGGTTAACTTTCCAACTTGATAAATATATAGTGACTTTTCTTCCTGCTAGAACCCTTTGTATCTGCTGACAAGTTATTCCTGGTTGTCAAGGTGGGGGTAGGAGAAAGCTAGAACTCAGGGTAGGAGTTAGAAAAATGTAGTGAATGGCTGGGGAAGTTGGTTTAGCTTGAGAATTTTGACAGAAAAATTGGTTCTATCAGAGCTCAGAACATGCTACCCTAAAATGTGGCACCTTGGCATAGTGAGTGTTTTGAGCTGAAAAAAACAGAAAACCACAGAAGCAGGAAAGTCTCTCTGAGCTTCTCTTACTCTTTCTCTCCTGAAGACCCTCATATAACACTGTCCTACCCTATACCCAGAGGAAGAAATGTCACACGAGGACACAGAAAAGGATATGAACAAATAGGTCTTCCTAAGTCCCCATCCCCCACCAGCTTGTTACCAAGAGATCCTACCTTTTTATCCTCCAATCAAATTTTCACACGACTGTTCATAAATTACATTTTTCCCTGGGTCTTTGAGTCTTCATTTTTGAAGGTTCCCATGTCATGTAAAATTTTTATTAAATACATTTCTATGCTTTCATCTTTTGCTGTAGGGATCTCAACCATGAACCTTGTGATAGATGAGGAAAATATATTACATTTCTCCCCCTACAATTTACTCATCAAACGTTTATTTAATGCCTTCTATGAACTAGGCATTAGGAAAGGTTCAGAGATAGAATATCTGTATGCCTGTCTTACTTTCTCTTGAGTGAGACAGCAAGAAATTAATATGAATAGCCCAGTGGGATAAGCACTATTAAGTTTGCACAGGATGTGATGGGAACATAAAATAAGGGAAGGAAAACGAGTCTGACTGGGAGAAAGAGTCTCAAAGAAGGATATCTGAAGGTGATGTTTGTGCTGAGTCTGAGGAAAAAATAGAAATTAGCTAGATATAGGAGGAAGATCATCAGTACAAAGAGCATTCTTGGGAAGAGCATGTGCCCAAGAATAGAGGCAAGAGAACACAGGGTGTGGTCAAGGAACTGCACATAGTTTAGTATGGCTAGAGAGTAGGAAACTTTAGGACAGTGAGATGAAAAAGGTGGGAGAATGAGGCAAAGATCAAATCCTTGTATGCCATGTCATTCAGCATTTAGATTTGATCCTGTGGAAGATAGGGAGCCATTTGGGGATTTTCAGATAGGGCAATGATGTGATTAAATTTGTATCAGAGAAAGAGCAGCTTGACGGCTATGCTTATGATAGATTAAAGGGGAGGATTAGAAGGCAGGGAGAAAATTTAATAATCCAGAAGAGAAATAATGACGGGCTGAGCTGGCAAAAGCAGCAGTCAAGACAGACAGGAGGGAGCCAATTTAAATAAGAGGAGAAGGTATGAAATGAATAGTGTTCAATCAGTTTGTTGTAGGAGGTGAGCAAGAGGAGCCTAGATTGACTCCTAGAATCATGGCTGGAGTGAGAGAGTGGACAATAGTGCAATCCGTCAAGAGAGAAACTCAGGAAGAGGAATGTGGTAGCAGAAAGTTATGATTTCTGTGTGGGACATATTAGATTTTCAGTGTCAAATTTGGGATGGTCATTTGGCAGTTCATTAGAATATATGTGTCTTGAGGACAAGAGAGAGACTTGGGCTGGAGTCATTAGCATGTGTAGGGCAGCAGAAACCAATGAGACTTCTCAGGAAGAATAGAAAAAATGAGGAGAAGAATGAGAACAATTATTATCATGTAAGATGATAATGAAAAAGGAGGAACTTAGGTAATGAATGAACTAAGAGGGAATAATGTCAGGATAGCCAAAGGAAATAAATTAGAATAAGGAGTAGTCAGCTATATCAAATTGTTGTCAAATTCTGCAAAGAATCAGAATAATCTAAGACAAAAATATTGCCTACTGAATGTGGCAGTTGGAAGACATTAATGACTCTAGTAGAGCCATCAAAACAGAGGTGGGAAAGAAGCAAGACATCAATGGGAAGAAGAATTGAAAACAGTGGACTTGGCCCACCTTTTCAGGAGGCTTGATGACAAACAAGGCATGGGTAACCTTCTAGAGTAGGCAGCTACACAAATGGCTCCCAAGGACTCCCATATGCTGATGTTCATGCCCTGTGCAATCCCTTTTCCTTTGATGGGGCTAGACTACCTAGTGACTTGCTTCTAATATGTAGAATGCTGTGACAACGTTGGGAGTCAATGCAGACAGATTACTGCAGCTTCTATCTTGCTTGTTCTGTATGGACTCTCTCCCTTATTCTCTCTGGGGGAAGCCACCTGCCATACTGGGAACTGTTCTAGAGAGGAGTCTATGTGCAAAGTAACTGAAATCCTAAGTCCACCAGCCAGTGAGGACCCCAGACCTTTCTCCAACATGAGGGAGCTTGAAAGGGGTTCTTCCTTAAGCCTCAGATGAGACTGCAGCCCCATATGACACCTTGATTACAACCTTCTGAGAAACCCTAAGCTGTGTCCATATTCCTCAACTACAGAAATTATGAGGTAATTCATTTTTACGCCTCTAAATTTGAGAACAATTTGTTACACAGCAACAGATTATCATTACACCTTCTAAGAAAAGATGATGGTGGACATGGAATGGTTAAATAAATAGCAAATAAAAAGGCTCCAGGCCAGGTGCAGTGGCTTACGCCTATTATCCCAGCACTTTGGGAGGCTGAGGTGGGTGGATCACCTGAGGTCAGGCGTTCAAGACCAGCCTGGTCAACTTGGCAAAACCCCATCTCTACTAAAAACGCAAAAAAAATAGCTGGGCATGGTGGCGCATGCCTATAGCCCCAGCTACTTGGGAGGCTGAGGCAGGAGAATTGTTTGACTCTGGGAGGTAGAGGTTGCAGTGAGCTAACATTGCACCATGGCACTGCAGCCTGGGCAACAAGAGTGAAACTCTATCTCAAAAAAGGAAAAAAAAAGGCTCTAAACAGATTCAGGAAACAATAAATATTTGAGTTACTAGTCCACCATGCAGAGAGAGTTTTTCCGTGATGATAACAGAATTTATGGTAGAGGAAATTACTATTACTAACAGAAGTAATATTTTTAGTATTGCTTCATAATAATAGTAAGTTGCTATGTATGATGTGCCTATGATATGCCAAGTGAGTAGGCTACGAATATGAACTTAATTCTTCCATTCTTATCTTGTCTTGGTCCTAAAGACTCACTAAGTCTTACTATTTTTTAGTTTTGCAAAGCTAAGTAATTTTTCCTCCATCAGACTGTGAAGTAATGGTAGGAGAGACTGCTCGTTATTCCTTAACATCTATTCTCTCTTTCTTGTTTAGCTATAGAGTATTTGGTTTGCCTAGCCAAGTAATGTACCCAGCTAAAGAGTACATTTCTCAGTTCCCTGATAGTTGTCTGTGCTTCTAGATTCTGGCCAATGGAACATGAGTAAGAAATAATGTGCGCAACTTACTGGTCATGCTCTGAAAGAGAAATTATGTGCACATCCTTCTGTTCTCTTTTCCATTGTCTGGAATGTGAATGTGATGGCAGGAGCTGGAGCAGTCATCTTGGGTCATTCAATGTAAACTGCTTGTTGAAAATGGCAAAATTGCAAGATGGAAAGCATCTGGGTCCTTGTTTAGCAGCGTCTCAGCAGAGTGTAGGAATGAAGCCCTCTTTCTAAAATTGAATCAGATGTCAAGACTGATATGCTCACACACACACACACACACACACTCATACACACGTTGAAAAGGTTTATTATTCACACATTGAGGCTTTTTGTTGAGAGCAGGACAGGCACCCAAGCAGGTTCAAAATGGCTTGAGCGAAAGGTAGAGTGAATGGCTTTGGTTTTCATTGTGATGAGGACATGAGGTGAGGGTTTTCAAGCTGGCCAGAGCTTGTGTGGACTGAACTCCCTGCTGATTCCAAAGGAGGGAGCACAGAGGCTTCCTTATTGGCTTGCCCAGATGTACGGCAAAAGGGAAAGAGCGAGGGGTGAGGTATAACAGCAGTCAGTCCCACATCCAAAATAAAGTCAGACTCTATTACATCCTCAACTCTATTAGGCCTCATGCTGGCCGTGGACCACCTGCTCAGATATTTATATGACAGAAATAAACTCCAAACTTATTTAAGCCATGGCATTTGGGATTTTCTTTTTGACAGCAATCTAAACTCTACCCTGCCTAATGCATGCGGCAAGTCATGCCGTGGAAACCGTGAGAGGTAAAGTCCTCAAAATACATAAAACAGAGATGAAAAACATGACTGAGAAGGAGGGAGAAAAAAAAGGAGAAGGCTATACATAGCTGCTATTCTCCTCAAAAAGAAAGAAAGAAGAGATTTTGGACAAGAGTGCAGGTCTGATAATAGTAATGAGAGAGAGCGCTGAGCCCCCTCCTGCTGGCTTAGCTCCTATGTGAGCTGTGGACCTCAACGGTAAGAGAGAGGGAGCAGACCCTTTTTGAGGGGATTGCAAGAAAGACGAGGCTTCAGAGAAAATGGTACATTTCACTTAAGCAGAATGGTTGAAGGGAGAATTATGTGAAGATGTGTGAGTCGAAATGGTAGGTTTACAACAGAATAGAAAGACTTGTTATAAAAGGCTGAACCAGGGAGGAAGCATCAAGTTGGAAAATGAGATTACTAGAGTGGGTAACAATTGAAGGTGGTGCATTTTATGCACTGGATGGGAATAACAGCCGTGAGGATAGAGGGAAGGCAGTGGGCTGGGGACTAGATATGAATCACTGATGTAAACTGTGGTGTTAAACAACAACGGAGATTAATCTGTATGTGGTGGGAAAGTCACGGGCCACCTTTGAGGAGAGGTCTGATCAAAATTGCCTTTTAGAAACTCCATTCTAAGAGCAGAGGTGGGTGGAGGAGGCAGGAGGCAGGACGGTAGAGTTTTCCTTGCCTAAGGTGTTACATTTGCATAAATCCTACAAATTCAATGGTAGGAAATGAATCTCTTTTTCCTCTGGGTTTCCAAGGCACTTGTTTCTACACTTAATCAAATTTTCTTAACACTTTTTCTGTTTTCTTGTTTGCCTTCCCCTACACTTAGAGCTCTTTCTGAGCATGTGTTATCTTTCCATTCTTATATCCCCAGGGCACAGTCTGGGGATTTGAAGGCATTCAGCAAATGTTGTTCAATGAAGAAAATGAATAAGAAGCTGTCAGAATATTTAAGACATATGGTGCATAGGCCTCCCACCAAAGAAGTGACAGCAGGAATGGAGAGAAAGAAGGACATCAGAGATATTTAAAAGAAACAATCATCAGGACATGGTGGCTAGATGAAGAAAAGACAAGACTCGGCAACAATTACAGTATCCAGCCAGAAAGGTCTGATGACACATTGGTAACTGAGGACACTAGGAAATGTAGATGTATAGGTAGATTTCCCACAGGAAACTCCCACCCCCTCTTTTTTGTTGTTGTTTTTTGTTTTGTTTTTTGTTTTTGTGATGGAGTTTTGCTCTGTCACCCAGGCTGGAGTGTAGTGGTGCAATCTCTGCTCATTGCAACCTCCACCTACTGGGTTCAGGCAATTCTCCAGCCTCAGCCTCCTGAGTAGCTGGGATTACAGACGCATGCCACCATGCCTGGCTAATTTTTGTATTTTAGTAAAGACAGGGTTTCACCATGTTGGCCAGGCTGGTCTCGAACTCCTGACTTCAAGTGATCCACTCACCTCAGCCTCCCAAAGTGCTGGGATTACAGGCAGAGCCACCACATCTGGCCTTTCCCACCCCCTCTTATTTCACCAGTTCTTGGGACCTGGGAGTGGAGTGGAAGATAGATGAGGTGGATGAGACAGGTAGAGCAAGGTATGATGTCCTATTCTACAATATGAAATAATAATAATGCAAATCCAAAGGTAGCCAGTCAACCACATGCTCAAGAATTAGATAAGGCTTAAGATACAGATAAATAATTAAAACTACACTAAGCTGTTGATTCTCTGGCAATACTTTTAAGGATGCCTCTAATTCCAAAGGCCTATGATATTTCACAAAAAGCCTATACTATATGCAAGAATTATATTTTCTCAATATCAACCATCACATTTAGAAGAACTTCAGAAAGCATATGTACACAATATCTTATGTATAAGTGAATGAGAATTTCGTGAATAAAATTTTTAAGGGAATTAAGACAATACAATCAATTGTCTGAATCTGAAATAAAGCAGAGACAAAGGCAAAGATTATAACTATGGATGACGTGAACTGAGTATCAAAACATTCCAAGAGAACACAGAATTGATGAAATTTATTAAATGATCAATATCAGTATAATAAATACCCTGGCAATAATAAAACGGATAGCCCATAATAAAGAGGAAAATGTATTAAAATACAAACACATGGAACTTTTTAATTTTTTTATTATTTTTTTATTTTTTAGAAAGATGGAGTCTCACTCTGTCGCCCAGGCTGGAGTGCAGTGGCGCGGTATCAGCTCACTGCAAGCTCCGCCTCCCGGGTTCACATCATTCTCCTGCCTCAGCCTCCCCAGTAGCTGGGACTACAGGCACCCACCACCACGCCTGGCTAATTTCATTTTTGTATTTTTAGTAGAGACGGGGTTTCGCCGTGTTAGCCAGGATGCTCTGGATCTCCTCACCTCATGATCCACCCACCTCAGCCTCCCAAAGTGCTGAGATTACAGGCATGAGCCACCACGCCTGGCCAGATATATATTTTACTAGAAATTATTTTGTTCTTTCAATTACTTTGAAGATACACTAAGCAGTTATGAATTAGATGAAATTAGCAAAGGTTGCAACAATGTTAGGCATGAACTAGTGATAATGCTGAGCCCATTTCAACCAGAAATAGATGAATTTAGTTTTGCTCATGGCCTGAGATCTATCTACACTATACAGTGGCTCAAAGGAAAGATATCAGCCCAGCCAGGCACTGACCTCAGTAAGCCACTTCTAAACAGAGGAAGCTCTAACTTCCTCATGTTGCCCAAAAATGCTGCATCATGGTAAGTCAAGCCTAGGTATTTCCAGGGTTCTCACTCCAGCTGTCTATTCAACCACAGCCTGAGCCACCTGTTGCTAACCACAAACCTCCTCAACCAAGGACAGTGGGGATCTAGGACCATGTCTTTTGCATTATGTTTGGTGCCTAAGGAATGTTGAGACTGCTTAAGAATAGGAATTTCACTCTTGCAATGGAGCTAAGTGTCCAGGTCTGGGAAAGAATGCTGCTACCAAGGGTGGCTCTTCAGGCTTTTATTGTGTCCTACAGCTTGGTTCCAGACACCAACTCTTTATCCTTCAGTCATCCTAGGGTGACTAATGTCTATCAGATGCCTCAATGTATCCTTATATTGAACCTAAATTTTCTCGGGTTAACGTATGGAGAATGGACAGAAATGACTTGGGGAAGAATGAGTATAACAAGTGAGCATGTATAGAACGCAAAAGATCTGAATATGAAGGCCTTTTTGGAAATAAATCCCTCTTTTTCATTTTATTGCTGTAAACTGTCAAGCTTGCTTTCCAACTACTGGTTCACATAAATGCCAACTCATTTTCATGTACTTTCTGAAAGAGATAACAGAAACAGCAAAACAACAAATATGATTGTAAAAATGACTTTGAAATAATTAAATGGGTATCAATTTATTTTCCCCATACCAATTAATGTAAATGTGTAGAAAGAAAATTGTATCATGTTTATACATCACTTCTGGTAAGAACATTGGGTGAAAAGTAATTATGTACCAGAACACACAAGGCGTCCATGGGCTTCACCAAACAGTTTGTCTATTCTAGTCAGGTTTGCTTCTGAAACTCTGGTTCCCTAAGGAGAGAAGACCTGCTTAAGGCTGAGCTAGTTCTCCCAGAGGGAATAGCCAAAATGGAAAACTTCACATCTGCAGTCCAAACAGCAATTCAACCTCCCATGAAGAATAATATTTTTATTTAACTGATTCAATCAAAGCAGTAATCTCAAAATTCTTCATGCATTTCTTGGGCTTTTCAATAAAAGAGAGGTTATAGTCAGGACACGGATTTAACTATGGAGGAGGAGAAGCTACTATTAATTTTGCCTGCCAAAAAATCAATAACTAATGTTTTAACTTTTCTCTCTCTTTCTTTGTCACTCACTCCTTGGCTTAAGAAATAAAGTTTGTGTATATTCTTTCCTGTGATTTATGGGCTAGTTTGAGATATTAGGAAAGTAAGTCAATAGCCGCTTTAGAAAATCCTGGTGGGAAAATTTTCTGATCCAGGAGTCAATCCGAACTCACACCTCCAACAAGGACTTCTCTTTGATATCTTCAAATCCTATTTTCTGGTGACTATTACCTACAATTACTAGGAAACTCATTGCAATTGGAAAGTAAGTTCTCAGATTTCAAGACATTTATAGTATTCTGTTGGGACGTCTGCTTCTCCAACCGATTGTATTTGCTGATGTATATAAATAAGACCTCAAAGCTCTATTGAAATGGAAGAGTTCCCTGACCCCCTTTTCAGGATGTGCAAGAGGCGTGTGGCTTGTCTGTGTGGCTGCCACTGCTGCTCAAACCCCTTAAGGGAAGAAGAGCGCACAGACAGGCAAGTGCAGGAGCCAGGGTGAGCACTTTTGGGCTCTGGACCCACGGTAGCATCTAGGGGTGGGTGCCTGCAACTTCCAAAGCCCCAGTGGGCATGCTACAGTGGTCTTTTAGCTCTGCCATCTATAGACGGCCTAAGTGTTAATCAGCTCAGTGCCCTCTTGGTACCCAAGTTCTTGTCTGGCATCGGCAACCAGGAAGAATCAGGTCACACATGGACTTGAAGGATAGTGAACGCAGAGGTTTAATTGAGTGATGGAGGTGGCTCTCAGGGAATGGATGGGAAGCTGGAAAGGAGATGGGGTGGGAAGATGATCTTCCCCTGGAGTTTGGCCATTCAGCGGCTGGTCTCCTCTCTGACCATTCCCAGTTGAACTCCTCTTGACATCAGACTCTCCTCTTCTCTCCGTCTGTGTCATGCCATTCTGCTGCTCTTCTGCCCTTCCGTTCATCTGCTCATGGAGCCTGGGGTTTGGGTTTATCTGGGTACAGGATAGAGGGTGTGGTGGGCCAAAAGGCAACTTTTGGGTGCGAAAACAGGAATACTTGTTCCCATTTAGGGCTGCAGGTTTCCAAGCTTGAGGGTGGGACTTTTGCCAGGGAACCACCCTCTTCTACACAGTATTTCCCTGTCTCCCATTTGTGTCACTATGTTTGTCATTTCTGATGGCAGACAATAGGAAAGAACAGTAGGAAAAGGGATGGATGGATCCAAAGAATATTCCCACGGAGACTAGCAATCTTAGAATTTGTGCTTAGAGAGTAGCAGCATCACCCCTTTTGCCTTCACTTTGACCATCTAAGGTTTTAAAGACTATTTCTTGAAGCAATGTCAACATTAAGGACCTACATTTACTTCTCATTAAGAATCTTACAAGTGGTAATAAAATTGTTTTTATTTCATTTAAGATCAGTCAAGTTTTTATTCCATTTAGAAAAATTGCCATCCAGCTGTTTGGAGACCAAAAGCATATCAATGTTAATGACAGGCAAAGTCAGATGGAGCCACCTTAGGAGACCAGACTTTCATATCCAGTTACTGGATGCCAGTCTATTTTTGTTCTAGAATCTCAATATCAGACTGTTTTCTGCATCTTAATCTGTTTCTGGCCCAAGCTAAGGTCATAGAGAGCTCCCTTCATTTCTATTTCTTCAAGACAAACTTCTTCTAAATGAAAAACTTTCCTCCCCTTCTTGCATATGTCTAGGGAGCTCATATGCTTGAGTTTTGGTTTGATCTTCAGTTTCTTTAAACCCACAGTCAGTATTTCTCTTTTAGAGTAGGCAGAGAGGTGCCTCATATTTGCTTATGAATAATTTGTCTTCTATCTAGATGCCCAGAAGTACTAAGTGATTTTCACAATATACCACTACAAAGGAAGACATAGATACATGCATCTCTATGCATATATATGCATAGACCATCTCTAGAAGGACACATGAGAAATGAAAAAAAAGGGGTTTTTCTGGGGAGAGTAACTGAGGGGTTCAGGATAACTGGTTAGGAGGAAGACTTACTTTACACTGTCTTCTGTTTTGTGATGTTTGAATCTTTTTACAATGTATTGTATTATTCAAATAAAAAATGGATTTAATTGTTTAAAGAAAAAGCTAACATAGAGAAAATGCATGGTATAGAACAGTACACTTAGCATGGTTCCATTTGGATAAACAAAAGGATCTGAGCATATACATGGAAAATTTCTAGAAGGATACATAAGAGTTAATATTGGTTAACTCTAATGAAGGGGCCCGGATTCTGGAATAGGTAAGAGAGACTTCTTATCCATAATATTTTTAATTACAAAGGAAAATGTAAATGTAACATATGAAATGGGGGTGGACTACGAAAAAGAGAGATATGATGTCTAATCTCACAATTTCTAAAGGATCATGTGTTCTTGAACTAAGTGAGATACTATCATTTCAATAACCAAGGCTGCCCCTAGACACACATATGCGTGCACGCACACACACACATACACACACAGTCATACACAAAGATCACTGGCTTTACTGAACATGACTTTACATTTTATCAGTAAACACGAGTTATCCAAGTAACTTAGTTTTTCACAAAACTAAGTCATTTTTCTAACTCTTGTGTCATTAATGACACGTCAAACACAATCTGCTGTCATTGTCAAGATTGCATGAGAGAAACATAACTTTAGTTTCTAATACCTGTACTGATAATTTATGCAACATCTTTCCTTTTAAGGCACCCAGTAAGTTTGATGAAAACAGAGACAAAACTATCTATTGGTCTGAATTTAGAGAGTTACCTGGAGAAATTAGGTTTGAAAAAATGAAAAAAAAAAAAAAAAAAAAAGGAAATACATCCCCACCACTCTGTTCTCTCCTCATGGGAACTTGAGTATAGGAATGACTGCTGGGAAAGTACTTCGCTCTATTGCCCTGTCC
This sequence comes from Theropithecus gelada, assembly GCF_003255815.1. Taxonomy (NCBI): domain Eukaryota; kingdom Metazoa; phylum Chordata; class Mammalia; order Primates; family Cercopithecidae; genus Theropithecus; species Theropithecus gelada. Next base: position 65,574,949 of record NC_037685.1, on the reverse strand, counting down.
CTATATGCTTCACAGCAGAATCACCCTTGTTCCCAAGAGCATGTCAGACTTCAATAAAGAATGAATTCAGGAATTCCAGTGCTTGTGTGAGTGTGTATGTTGCAGTTGGGGGCATTCTTCCTATCACATTTACTTTGTGTTTTATAAAAAATAAGAAGAAAGGTAATGTTTCTTATCATATAGCCATGAAGAACCCACAGCAGAATAATCAATTACGTCTTTAAAATGCAGATTTATGTTATACCACCCTGCCCTCAAAACATACTGTCATTGCCCCGGAGGGAGAGCCTCATATCTATATTTAAAACAAATTACTCAGGCAATACTCACACCCATAATTATTTGAGATTCATGGATCAAAGAAACAAAGGCAATAATAATACTATGACTGACATTGATTGAATGCTTTCTATTTTTCAGTGACTATTACCACCATCCTGCAAACAACCCTCATCACTCACCAGGACCATTGCCTCAGCCTGTCACCCGGTGACCCTTATTTTACTTTTATTTCCCCACCACCATCCCCACAGCAGCCAGACCCTTTTCAGAGACAAATACTCTCTGTGACTCCACTCCTTCAGGTCTTCTAATGACTTCTTATCTCATTCAAAATAAATTAAGAATCTCATCCAAACATTTTCCCATGACCTTCAAGACCCTGCATGAATCAGCCTTTCTAACTTCTTGAACTTCTTTCACCCTCTGCCTCTCCCCTGCTTCTTTAGCAACTCTGGTTTTCATCCTGACCCTTGGACACATCAAGGACACTCTCACCTCCAATTCTTTGCACTTACTATTTCCTCTTCCACAGAAAACTCTTCCCTGAGTTATACATAAGTCTTACTCTTCCAATTAATTTGGTATTCATTTAAGAGAGAAATAAATATTTTCTCTATAAGGAGACCCTCTGTGGCAAGCAGCCTCTACGATTATGTCTACAGAGACCCACTTCTTGGTATTCATAATTACCTCTCCTGGAATAATTTGCTTTTAACCAATAGCAGATAGCAACACTGGGGGGTTGTCACATAAATAATTCGGTTATAAAGATTATTACTTCTTCCATGGTGGCAGGGTGTCTCTCTTGCAAGCTTTGATGACATAAGCTGCCCTGTTGGAGAGGCCCATGTGGCAAGAAGCAGAATGCAGCCTCCGGCCAACAGTCAGCACAGGCCTGAGGCCCTCAGTCTAACAGCTCTCAAGGCATCAAATCTAGTCAACCACCACATAAGGGAGCTTTGTAAGTGGAGCTTCCCCCAGTCAGGCCTTCAGATAAGACCTCAGCCCTTGCCAACTCCTTGATTGCAACCTTATGAGATATCCTGAAGCTAATCATTATCCAGATTCTTGATTCACAGGAACTGTGAGATAATTAATATATATTGTTTTAAGCTAATAATTTCTGGGGTAATTTTTTACTCAGCCATTGATAGCTGACACAGCCTCCTTACCTGCCATTTATAAAATACCACCTTGCCATTCATCCTGTCTCCTGGCCCTGCTTTTTTTCTTCCTAGTCCACATCACCACCTGGCATTATGTATGTATATATGTATGTATTTTGTCTGTCTTCACTTACTGGACTTTTACCCCCTTTTGTTAATTGTTTTATGTCCATGGCCTAGAAGCAGTCTTGGCACGTTGTAAATTCTCAATAAGTATTTACTGAATTAGTGAATTCGTCATTGAATTTTTCCAACCAATCCAATGCATTATATATGTGCATTACTATCTTTTTTTTAATGAGGAAAACAGAGATGTAGAGATTTTAAGAACATGTCAGATCACAAGTAATAAGTAGTTGAGACAGGATTTGAATCCAGTCTGTCTGACTCTTTTTCCATTTATAACAATGTTTCTTAACTGAGGGTTTCTTAAACTGGAAGTTCACAAGTCTCTAAGGATTTGACGCTAACTCTTAGCAGTTTCAATTTGTTTAATTAAAAAAACTGTGTTGATTATCTGAAAATATAAATATATTCTGAGTCACATGGACGTTGATTATTTTACATAATCTTGCCACATCAGTGCAGAAGCTTACGTAAGTGATCAGGTGAGCTCTATTTTAGTTATAGTGTCCTTCCTGACTCCCAGCCTGTAGACTGCAAGTTCCAGCATCTGATGTGAGGGCAACAGCCTCACAGAGATGGTTTAACCAGCTCCACAGTTGCATAAGAACAGACCCCAGCAACAAAGTCCTTGATAAATTGGTTCTTTTCTTCTGATTGAATGGACAATGAATGACACACTAGCTCAGTATGTTTCAAAACAGGGTTGTAAAATGGACAAATACAACCAGTAAAATTTAGTGATGACTTGCCTAGAATTTCAAACAAATGATATCTTATCAAAACATCAAAACAGTTCATTGCTGGGGCTATGCGTGGTGGCTCACGTCTGTAATCCCAGCACTTTGGGAGCCTGTGGTGGGTGGATCACGAGGTCAGGAGATCGAGACCATCCTGGCTAACACAGTGAAACCCCATCTCTACTAAAAATACAAAAAATTAGCTGGGCGTGGTGGTGGGCGCCTGTAGTCCCAGCTACTCGGGACGCTGAGGCAGGAGAATGGCATGAACCTGGGAGGCTGAGCTTGCAGCGAGGCGAGATCATGCCACTGCACTCCAGCCTGGGTGACAGAGCGAGACTCCAGCTCAAAAAAACAAAAAACAAAAAACAAACAAACAAAAAAACGTTCATTGCTAAGCGGTCATCAACATCTTCTCCAGATCTATTTCTTAGCCTCTACTCTTCCCAGCCTTTGACTCCCTTCCTCCTTTGTTCTCTATCCTGGTCCCTTCTATCTCAGAGGCCAGAGTGAGTCTGTTTGTGAACAGTGACTTCCCTAAATAGGAAACATGAAGAACTGTCAAAGAAGTCAAAGCCAAGTTTAGCTAGGCACCCATTGTCTACAGCGTGGAGGAAAACCACAAACCAGCCTTCCTGTATGTTCTGACCCACTTGGAGTGCAGGCCAGCACTGTAGGTCCTGGACTGAACCACGTCTCCAAGTCTTACAAACCTGCCTGAGCACCAGTAAAGCAAAAGCAGTATTTACCGTGTGTGGAATCACTCTCTAGAAGCCTTGCACTGTCATTTCAGAGATGTATAGTCCCATAGGAAACATTTTGGCCTTAATATAAAAGAAAAGCCACACCTATGAATCAGGGCGTTACATCAGGCATGCTCTGGACACTCCTTTAAATTTCTATCACACCACTTTGAGAAACAATGGACAGTAATGACCTTTTGAAAGAGCAAATTCACATTTTAAATGTCATCAAGCCAGGACGTTCCTTATTCCTTTAGCTTTTTAATCTACACCTAAGTGATGTGGTATAGCTTTTAGGTGACTGGATCTCTGCCTCCCAGACAGGAGCAGATGGGGAACACACACATCCTATTATGCAGGTAAGATGTCCTGAGTGAGAACAGTTCAATTAATAGATTACTTATTTGAAATCCAAAACTATTATTTGGATTATTTATTATCTATATTACTATTATCTATTAATACTTGAATTGTACTTTAAAAACATATTCTACAGATTCTTTGTATTTTAACATTATAATCTTGACCCTCCAAGTGACGTCAGGCAAGATCAACATTTTTCTCTAACCATTTTTTTTTTTTTTTTAAACAGAGAAATAACAGTGACTACCTATGGAATACCTACTAATGCCTCGCTCCGTGCTAAGTGCTTAGCATGTTATTCTGTTTATCCTCATATCATCCTGGTGAAGTAGGTATTACTATCTCTAACTAGCACAAGGTCACGGGAGTGGTAGAAGCTGTGTGAAGCAAGGTCTCAAACTCAAGTTATCTGATTCCAAAGTCAATAATCTTGACCCCATTTTTGAATCTACTAACACTAGTTATTTATTTTGTGTTGCAGAACTCCAAGGCTTTCATCAGCATTTAAACAGAACTAAAATTATTTTACAATATTTGGGTTTGATTCTACTTCCAAATATCCTGTGGTAGTATAAGCAATTTGGTATGGTCTTCCGTATGGGCAAAATTTGATTTTGAAGATTTTTACATTTTAAGATTTTTTTTTTTTTTTTTTTTTTTTTTTGAGACGGAGTCTCGCTCTGTAGCCCAGGCTGGAGTGCAGTGGCCGGATCTCAGCTCACTGCAAGCTCCGCCTCCCGGGTTCACGCCATTCTCCGGCCTCAGCCTCCCGAGTAGCTGGGACTACAGGCGCCCGCCACCTCGCCCGGCTATTTTTTGTATTTCTTAGTAGAGACGGGGTTTCACCGTGTTAGCCAGGATGGTCTCGATCTCCTGACCTCGTGATCCGCCCATCTCGGCCTCCCAAAGTGCTGGGATTACAGGCTTGAGCCACCGCGCCCGGCCACATTTTAAGATTTTTTTAAATACAAAAATGTCAGCCTTGTTTTTGTTGTTGTTGCTGTTATTGTTGTTTGTTTTGCTTTTTTTAGAGACAAAGTGTCACTCTGTTGCCCAGGCTGGAGTGCAGTGGTGTGATCTTGGCTCACTGCTACCTCTACCTCCCAGGTTCAAGCAATTATCATGCCTCAGCTTCCTGATTAGCTGGAGGTAAAGGCATGTACCGCCACGCCCAGCTAATTTTTGTATTTTTAGTACAGACAGGGTTTCACCATTGAGGGGCAGAGTTGGTGGGATTTCCTGGGCCAGTTTGGGGACTTTGACAAAAGACCCCTGTGACTCAGGGTTTTGAGTTCTTAACCAATTGAGTGAAGGATTCAAAATTAACCACTCCAAAGGAGGACTGAAAAAAGAACCACTCTCAATGGACAAAAAGAAAGAAAGGGGAGGAGGTAACACAGGGATATAAGCCCTAGTCACCCGAGCCAGCTATGGCAACCCTTCCAAGTACCCTTCCACCACGTGGAAGTTTTCCTTTCATTTTGTTCAATACACTGCGCTGCTGCTCACTCTCCTGGTCTGTGGACCCTTTTTGAGCTGTAACACTCACCGTGAAGGTCCACAGCTTCATTCTTCGAAGTTACTGAGACCACAAACCCATCTGCAGGAAAAACTCCTGACTCATCACGTTGGCGAGGCTGGTCTTGAACTCCTGACCTCAAATGATCCACCCGCCTTGGCCTCTCAAAGTGCTGGGATTACAGTCAGCCTTGTTTTCTATGTGCTTAGAATCTAAGTTATATGGATCGTTTTTCCGGTCAAAAACAGAGAAAAGCTGTCTATACTTTAAGTACTCACTTATAATTTCCATCTTCAATTACTGACAATCCAAAGCTTGGCAAAAACCTCCTGAAGAAAATTGAGATTTCTGATGATTTTACTAACAATGACTTCGCGTATTTCTAAGCTCTGTCCATAATTATACTTAGAGCATCTAAAAACTTTAGCCTGGATTATATTATTTTGTGCCTCACAGAAATACTTTCCCAGATGTACAATTGGCTATTAAGTCTTTAAATATGTTAGAAAATATCTATTTATTCCTGATCATTATTATATTATTTATTCATTCACTTATTAATCAGTATCTCTTCTGGACACTATGTTTATTACTAAGGATATGAAGACAAAAAGAAAGTACACATAATCCTTGATCTCCATGATTTAACAAAGCAACTGGGAATAAAAGGAATAAAATAAAATAATTGTAACAAGAAATTGTGAACTTAAAATTATGTCACAAGAAACAGTTGATCTTTCCTGATGAATTGATACTTTCTTCTATTAAATAATAAAAGCTGTTAAAGTCATCATGAACACTTTTTGTCATACCTCTTTATCTGACAACCACATTTTGCGTTCAGGTGCATCAATTTCTCTTTACTTAGATATTCTTATAGAAATATTTATCATTTTAACACATCTTTCTCTTAATTTTTATTTTTTTCTTGAGGCAAAGCCTTGCTCTGTCACCCAAGCTGGAATGCCGTGGCACGATCTCGGTTCACTGCAACCTGAGGCTGATTCTCCTGCCTCAGGCTCCTGAGTAGCTGGGATTACAAGTTCCTGCCACCACGCCCAGCTAATTTTTGTATTTTTAGTAGAGATGGGGTTGCACCATGTTGGCCAGGCTGGTCTCGAACTCTTGACCTCAGGTGATCCATCCGCCTCGGCCTTCCAAAGTGCTGAGCTTACAGGCGTGAGCTTCCCAAAGTGCTGGGATCACAGGCATGAGCTACCACACCCGGCCACATCCTTCTCTTTAATATCTTGACTCTTGTCCTTTTGCCCATATTTCAATTGCTTTACAGCTTTTGGTGGCTACATTTTAAACAATTCTTCTCCCTGCCAGTCCCCCAACACTCACAGACTCGGCTGAAGCCCCTGTGTGTTCAGCCAAAGCTACAAAATGATTTTAGAACCAAGGTAGCCCCAGAACAGAAGCAGATAGAGCAGATCTCAGCCTGTCCTTGGAAACCAGTCTCTGCTGTGGAAACAGAGGGGCCATGACCCTGTTCATGTACCACAGGGTCTCACTGGACCTGAGGGGCCAAGTTCTTGCTGCATCACTGTTTTTATATTTTATTTTATTTGTTTTTATATTGGGCATTTCATCACCATACTAAAAAGACTTACTCTAGAAACACCTGAAAAAGATATAATTACGAGAATAAAATGTTTCCTTGTAGAAACATTCTGCCTTTTCAAATGTACAATACTTTTATACCCAGCTCCTCCATAAAACTGCTCCAAAATTGACCCAATACTCATCAAAAATCCATTTAAAAAGTACTTAGATTTAGTTTCTTGGAGTTCACTCCCCTTCTGCTGGTGGTTTTAGTTGTCCCATGGGATCTAAATGTTCAGGTGGTAGCCCTGGGTTTGCCATTACTTCTCTGTGTGGAAGATACAAAGAGTTTTCACTTATAAAAGGAAAAACGCCCCAGCTGGGTCCGAAATGGACTTTCAGGGTCTTGCTGTTCTCTGATCTTATGAGCTAGATGTCTATTTTCACCACAGCATTAATTTCGGACTGAGGCAGTAAAGAGAAAGCTTTTTTGCCAGGTTGTTTGTTTCTTTTTAAGTCCTGGGGCTTATAGGAAGGAGACAGGAAAGAATTAGAGGAAGACTAAGAGCTGCTTTTATGAAAGACTTCGGAGCCTGATGCCTGAGGGTACAAGAATAGTTGCCTCAGAGGTCCTGCAGTCTGACTATAGGTCAGATCAGTCTGAGGACTCTCAGGAGTAGAAAAAGCTGTGCTTGGACAAGGATGGGAGGGCGCAGCCCCAAGACCATCCCCTCCTGTAGCAATGACCATGAGGAGAGGCCTTCATCAACAGGCCTCTGTATCCTAGTCACAGAAAGCACAGGCTTTGCCATTAGAAAAACTCTACCGGTGACTCCAGGCTCCACACCACTCTACTTTAGTGGAGCGGCCAATTGCTTAACAACTCCAGACTTTCTGTTCTCTGACATATACACCAAGGGGAATAATGGCTCCTGTGTCATAAGCTCAGTATGAAGATTAATTGAGATAGGGCTTGTCAAGCTTTGATCACAATATCTGATGCAAAGCAAGTACTTAATAATTATTAACTACAAGAAACAGAAATACAAAAAAGAAAAAGAAGGAGAGCAGGAGATCCAGGGAGACTAGACCCTGCTATGAGCAGCTTTTAGAGAAAGAGAAACTTCCAGGTGACAGAAAGTGCTAAAGTCCCGTCAGGGGTTTAACAAGAAGCCATACTTAACAATACTTATATCAATACTACTGTTACTTCATGTGTACTCTCATGGAACTTGTGGATATTTGGGTTGCTTAAGATCAGTCTGAAAAGTTACTTTTCTATGTTTAAAAGAATTTAATATGGCTGATTTTAATTGGATCAAAGAATCGGTTGAATCCATTTATATATCCTCTACTTAGTATGAACTTTTATGCCTCATCTTGACCAATGAGAGTCTCCTTAGAGGTGTTGGTCCCATAAGTGACCCTTTTCTTGTAGTTGCAAATTCCAGGACCCTCTGTACAACTGTCCTGATGCACTCTTTTAGGGAATATGTATCTACCAGCCTGGTTTTGAATTGTGACTCAGAAGGTTCCCACCTTTCAACTATCCCTGGAGGTTGCATGATAGCCTTTTTTTTTTTTTTTTTTTTTTTTTTTTTTTAACTTTCAGTAATCTACTGGCTATATCTTTGGGAAAATAAAACAAAATCTAAGAAAACTTTAAACTTTCTTACAGCAACAAGCTTTAGTCTACAGCTCCCAATTTTCTAAAATCTTAAGAGCTTCATGTTATCTTTATTTCTGAGGATAATTTTTTTTAAACTTTGTACCTTCTTCAGGTTTCCAGCTTTTTCCAGGTAAAGAATGGCAAATAGGGATCAGCTTACAAGTCAACTCCAATACGTTAGGAGTTAGGCAATAGGTGCCAACCGAAAGAAAGGTTCTGAGGTTTTGATCTGAGTTCAGAGGGAACAGAGTGTGGGGACATGTGGAGGAACTAAATTGGGAACACAGGAGTCCAGGATGATGGCCCAGAAGCCACATATCTGCTGGGTGCTGCAGTGTGCTACACTGACCTACCTCCAGAAAAGCCCCACAGGAAGAACATCAACCAGCATCAACATAGCTGACTACTTTGTTGTCGTTGTTTATAAGATAATTTCAGTAGAAAGAATTCTATCTCACTGGCTTTTAGACTCATCCCAGAAAGGTATTTTGGGGGCATTTTCTATACTATAGCAAAATTTGAGTCTCTTTTAGACCTTCTGAGGCTAACCCACAGTGGTAGCATAATGACTAACTGCATAACATACCAGCCAAGCCCATGCTATTTATATCAAACATGATGGAAATTTTATTAAACTCATAAAACAACTGTACAATAAGAGGTTGTCATGATATATGAATGTTGAGACAAATAGTGCGATACAAAAAAAAAAAAAAACAAAACCTCTTCTTCTCTATCCTTGAAATTTTCCACACCTTGACCGTAGTTTCAAGGTCTTTAAGATTCTTCATGGCTGTCACTTGATGTGAAAATTACCTTTTTAAAAATAAATCTTGTCCATGGTACTGCTTTAATCTCTAACTTAATGCAAAATTATGTTACTTGGTGCATGAGACTCTCTTCACATTGTCAATGAAGAGAATTCCCCAGTGCTTAGGTTTTTCAAGAGGTACACTGCTATTTCCACATGTCAGGACTTCTAGTTAAGCAAGACAATTGAACACACAGTCTATCTCCACTGCCTTTTAAATCAAATTTAAAGTAAAAGACATAGGAAAGAAAACCCAGGAAGACAAGGAGAATAGGAACGGAGACAGAACATACAAGAGATAAAAACAAAATCGAAAAACTGGAAGATAAGATTATGAGCGGTAACTGACTTCCAATCTCAGAGAAAACTACCATCTAATTCTAAAGTGGAGGAGGCATTAATGAGAAGCAAATTGATGTTCACCTTAAAGTCCTCCAAAATGCTCTGGAAATGGCAGAAATAAGTTCTTCTAAAAGGGGAGGGACAGTGCCTGCAAACAGAAGGATAAGTTGAAGGACTGGTTACATTTGTAAAGGGAGAATTGAACTTCACTCTTGCAATCATCCTTTCCCAATATAGCTAAAGTCTGGAAGTTTACCCTGGAGAATTTAACCTGAAAGGATGTTAGGTTGCTCACAAGAGATATAGCTAAGGGCGAAGATGAGGGGCTGTATTAAAAACAAGGAAGTTATGTGAACTTTGACATACAGAACCTTGAGACATTCAGCAACCTTCATCACTCAGCTTCCAGGAAGGGAGCAGCTGGATTTTATGTCTCTAAAGCAACAAACTAAGAAAACTGATCTTCCCATGGGAAAAGACCGATAGAAACACACACATGAAGGCCTGAAACAAAATAGCTGGGCCATCACCAGTCACCCTATATTGAAGCTCAGCAGTTAACAAGGCACACCCATAAATACATTTTTATGTCTGTTTTAAATGTGATCACGAGAAAAGTCTAACATAAAGGAACAAACGGATTTGAAACAACGAAAAAGGAGAACTGCAAGACAGCAAACAGAGCAGAAAAAATCTTTTTAGAACTACACTATTCTCAGAGATGTAAGAGAAGAAATGGCATGCAGGAAGGGATGCTATTTAAAAAGAATTATTCAGACAATAGAGAATTCTTAGAAGATAAAAACAGAATGCAAAAATTTAAACAACAAAACTCAATAGAAGAGTTGAAGGCCACAATTTAATAGATATTTCAGAGAGAAAAAAAACTCACCAAGAGATACAAAATACAAGGAAAAAAGGAATGCAAAATACAAGGAAAAAAGGATCAGGACTTCCAATATTATACTAATTAAAAACACCAGAGAGAAAAGTGAAAACAGAAAGGAGGGAGTGATTAAATAAAAATCTCAAGAAAATTCCTCAGAGTGGAATAACACAAATTTCCAAATTGAGTGCTCAGAATAATAAAAGTTCTTATCTTCCTGAAAAAGCATGTCTTTATGAAATTTCATAATACTAAGGCAAAAGAAAAAGCAAAACCCTGCCAGAAAGAAAAATAATGGGTAACATACAAAGAGTCATGAATAAAAATGACATTAGGAAGTATCCCAAAAACAACAGTGGAAATTAGAAAATAGTGGTGGGAGGCCTTCAAAATTATGAGAAAAAATTATTTCTAACATGGAGATCACTTCAAAGAGGGCTGGTGGAGCTGCAAAACCAAGAGCTCTTCATGTATGACCAAATATTGAAGTTCTCCATAGGATGCCATAGTCACTCAGTAGTGCTCTATCTTCCTAAGCAGATATAAGACTTAGCCACTAATAATCATGACCTAATAACCCATGATTGGTAATGTGGGAAGTAAATGTCTCAAAGTTAAAAAAATACTATTTATAACATGGAATGGTATATCTGGGAAAACTGTCAATCAAACAAATATTCCAAAAAGTTTAGCTTTTAGGCACCTTACCTTATGGAGTTACTGGAGGAGGTACTTAATGAAAATAAGGGAGGAAACCAAGAATGCGAAAAACTGGGTTTCAGAACACAAGAAGTCTAACACAGCAGAAAGAAGGGTATTCTAGTAATGACAGCTTATAGTAAGCCAAAGGAACGGCCACTATCAATTGGTGCATATGGACCAAAGGCTCCAGGAGTTATATCTCTAAGAAAAAAGAATAAAATACATACACACACACACACACACACACATACACACCACAAATGAAGGCTGTATTACCTGTTACATTGAATCTACTGAGGGGAGAGTTACATTTCTGGCAAAGATAAATTACCCCTAGGGCATTAAGAACCAAAGCAAAAATTAAACAAAGGCAATTATCAACTGAAGGGAATTCAGCAAGCTTTACCTAAAAAAGAAAATGTAATCATGGACGTCATGTGCATGAGGAGTGACTAATAATTTTGTGGAATTTTTGACATAGCTATATTGGGAAGATAAGAGAATGCAATTACCTGGGGGAGGGGAAGAGAGTATATTTTTAAAAGCTAAATCCTTTCTAACCATATGCAGGACAAGGGGTATTGGTATTTCTTTATATTACATTCTATAGTGCATTTGTCTTTAAAATCATGTACACGTATTCATTGGACAGAAATAAAACATATCTTTCAAATTGCTGTATAAGCTATCATCCAAATAATGATCTTTTACAATAACTAACCCTAGTAGTGAGCATTTTTACATTTCTAGTTAAAATTTTCTTCCCGTTTTATTTAAAAGTTCTGCATGAGACCAAGTGCTCATTGTTGAAATTAATTTGAAAACTGAGATAATTATCAAAGGGAAAAGACTGCTTTTTTCCCCTGAAGGATAATTAAGTGCTCTGATTCTTTTATCCACTTTACCTTTGCAAAATTCATCATAGAAAAAGTAACACCATAATCTGGAAGAATAACTTCTCTTGGGAAATCTTGACTATCACAGAGTTGAGTTGCAGATTCTCAGGATAGTTGCCTGAGTATTCCTCCCTAAGAGAAAGACCTGTCCCTTGACAAACAACTTGGCACTAGAATGATAAATAAAAGCCCTCTCTTCATTAAATCCACTCTTATTTAGCAACTGAGAAGGTCAAGTAAACAAGACAGCAAGGAAAATAGGACAGACTCCTCTAAAATCATCAGGAAAGGTGGATCTTTTTAAGGATTTGTCCTCTAACTGATCCAATCATTCTTGGACAAGTGCTTGCCTCAAAAAAGAAGCCAGCTACTAAGTGGGAAAGGAAGGCTGAAAAGTGATTGCAGAACTATTTTTGTATAGGACATTACAACCTACACAGATAACCCATCTTATTCTTTACATTGACCTTGACTTTTTGGTCAGCTCAAGTAATTTTTCAATAAAAGAGTTCATATAATGTAAATCTTTGTAAAAATGAAAACAAATAAATGTTTTAACTTATTTGAACGTAAATGTGTTTTACTCTGTTTTCAAAATGCTAACCTGAGTCTGAAAACTGGTCTATGGTAAAATAATTGTTTCCATCATTTTTAGAGCAATTTTCAAAGAGGTCTCATTTCAAAGAGAAGTGTCCAATTTCTCAATTTGTTTTTTCATTAGAAAATCTCTCTAGTTACAAAAGAATATTTAATATAAATTTCTGGTGGAGAGATGTTATGTTGGTCCTCTCCCAAATTCTCTTAATAATTTTATTTTTTCATACCTCTAAAGAACTCATTAATGTAACACCCTATGGGCAATATTGAAGGCATCAAAACAATGCTTAAAGAGTCCCAGAATTTACTGTTGTCTGTTAGTTAAAAGGCGATACTAGTGATGTGTGCATGCACAATTTAAAAGACCAGTACAAAGGGTTTATCCCCACACTTTGTCCACATAAAACCAGAGCTTTGCTTTATAGCTGCAAACACTGTTTTCCAAACCCACAGGTGTCTGAGAGTTGGCCACTTAGACTTAACTCAGCCTGAAGCCTTTGTTCAAAGGGAGCTCCTTCATCTTCACAGATGCCTAATCTGTTTGCTGCTGCTGGTTCTCAGCAGTTCACAACAGGGCCACATTGTTTAAAATTGAACCTCAGAGTTCCCTTAAACTCTTTATTCTCTCCCGATTGAGGTAGCCCCATTTGCGCACGCTATCCAGAAGCCAGTGAAGTGTTCTGCCTTCACCCATCCTGTATCACCTCCATAGATGCCCAGTCAGGGCAACTGACCATGTGCCACGACTGGGGCTTTCATTCCTGTGATTTTCCGAAGCTGCGTTGGTGAAATTACACAAGAGACCAGGTCAGCAGGCTGCTTCCAACCTTTCAAGGAGCTGTTTGATTGTATCACTCCCTTCACCCTCAGCCAATTCTGGAAGTTCAGTACCATGTTGGCACCTCATTGTCATTCTTGGTGTGGGGTTTATGCTTTGTTTTTGTCAAAGGAGTGTTGCATTTTGTGCTTCAAGAGCAGACTACTTTCAGTTTCAGGTTGCCCTTAAAAATCCTTACATTGTGGGTCTTATGTGACCAACACTGATACATAATATTGGTCTTTTAAGGTTTATTGTAGATCCATTTGTAACTTAAGACATGAGCACGCCGTAGGTGTGGCAGACTTATAGGAATTTCTCAGGATGGCAGGAAACTCTCATTTTCACATGAGTACTCACATGAAACTTGCGACTTGTTCTCCTCCAGAATCTCATCCTGGCCCATGGGTGCTTTCTCCATTCTAGATCTTTTCTATTGAACAATCCCATCTAATGTATGTGTGTGTGTATGTGTTCCCATGTAACAATTTTTCCTGAAAATAAGCCATATCTAAGGTACAAATTTTTACCTTAATTATGTAAGAGTCTAAATATTTGAGTACCAGTGATAATAAGACACTTCATCACAACTTAATAATGAGTGTATTCCACTAAAACTCATGTCCACCATAACTTAAAAATTGCAAACCTCTTCCTACATTCATCTTTTGAAAAGATCTACATCATAATGTCCAATAATTTCAAAAAATATATGTGATCATCTCAAAGCTATTGCGTTTTTAAAATGCTACAGATCAACCTTGTATTTATACTGACTTATCTTGCCAGAAAGTATTATAATTCAAAATAAGACAAATAAAATTATTTTTATAACAGCTTTATTGAGATAGATACCATAAAATAGACTCATTTAGGGTACATTTTATGGTATCTAGTTTATATATTTGTGGTATTTAGATACCATAAAACGTACCCTAAAAGAGTTCATTTTACAGTATCTAAATTATCTCAATCAAGCTGTCATAAAAATGTACTCATTTAGGGTTCATGTGTAAAATTCAATAGCTTTTTATATATTCAGAGAACAACTGTACTGTGAATTTTATTAAATTTTACACATGTACTCTAAATGTACTCATGTACATGTGTAAATGAGTAAACTGTGTAGCCATCAACACAACCAATTTGAACATTTTCATCACCACCCTGCCACCAAAAAAATCATGTCCTGTGAATTGCTCTCCAATACATCCATCTCTGCTCCCTCCCCTAGCATTAAGCTACCACTAGACAACCACTAATCTACTTTATGTCTCTATGGATTTGCCTTTTCTGAACATTACACATAAATGGAGTCATATAATATGCTGTCCTCTATGCCTGACTTCTTTCACTTAGCATAATATTGTCAAGATTCATCTATGTTGTAGCAAGTGACAGAATCTCCTTTCTTTTAATGACTGAATAATATTCTATTCTATGCATATACCACATTTACATTTTATTTATGTTTTTGTCAGTTCATGAACATTTGGGCTGCCTCCTGGCTATTGTAAATAATGCTGCTATGAGCACTTGTGTACAAGTGTTTGTGTGGATATATGTCTTTATTACTCTCAGGTATATAGCTAGGAATGGAATTGCTGGATCAAATTTTAATTTTATGTTTAACTTTCTGAGGAAGTGCCAGAATGTTTTCGAAAGTCACTGCATCATTTTTTAAATCCCCACCAGCAGTTTATGAGGGTTCTGGTTTCTGTATATCCTTGCCAATATTACTTATTACATCTCTTTTTGATTATAGCCATCCTAATGGGTATGAAGCAGTATCTCATTGTGGTTTTGATGTGTGTTTTCCTAATGACAAATGATGTTGAACCTTTTTAATGACCTCATTGGTCATTTCTATATCTTCTGAGAAATCTCTATTTGCATCTTTTGCCTATTTTTAAATTTGGTGGTCTTTTTATGATTGACTTGCAGAAGTCCTTATATATTCTAGACACATGTTCCTTATTGGATATATAAATTTTAAATATTTTATTTCATTCTGTGGGTTGTCTTTTAACTTTCTGGATAGTGCCCTTTGAAGCAGAAACATTTTTAATTTTGATAAAGGCCAATTATGATGGTTATTTTTATGTGTCAGCTTGAGTGGGTTAAGGGATGCCCAGATAACTGGTATTATTTCTGGGTATGTCTGTGAGGTTGTTTTCATAAAAGATTAACTTTTGAGTAAATAAGTTTGCCCTCACCAATGTAGGTGGGAATCATCCAATCTATTGAGGGCCAGAATAGAACAAGAAGACAAAGGAAAGGAAAATTTGCTCTCCTTGCTTCTCCTGCCCTTGAATATCAGTGCACTTGGTTCTCAGGACTCTGGACTAGAACTGGGACTTACACCATTGGCTGCCTGGTTCTCAGGTATTTGGACGTGTACTGGAACTGGACCACCAGCTTTCCCAGGCTTCCAGTTTATAGATGGCAGATCATGGGACTTTTCAGCCTCCATAACTGCATGAGTCAATCCTTCATAGTGGCTCTCTTTCTGTATACACTTCTATGTCTCCTATTTTTTCTTTTTCTCGAGAGAACCTTAATGCACCAATTTATCTATGTTTTATTATTCATGCTATTTCTTTCATATGGAAGAAACCATTGACAAATTTAAGGTCATAAAGATTTATCCCTAAGTTTTCTTTTAAAGGTTTTACCTTCTACATTTAAGTCTTTGATCCTTTTTGAGTTAATTTTTGTATGTGGTGTGAGGTAAGGACCCAATATCATTCTTTTGCATGTGAATATCAATGTGTCATAGCACCCTTTGCTGAAATTAAATAACACTAAAAAATAGCATCTAATTTCCCCATAGAAACAATAGTATAAAAGATTAAAATCCTGATAAATATATGGTGTTCAAATTCACTGAGTCATCATTAACACTGGTTTAGTCACCGATTTCGTATGTTATACAGACTGTTAGTATAATTAAGCACAGATGCTTCTTAACTTATGATGGGAATTGGTCCCAATAAGCCCATGAAAATACCATGTCAAAAATGCATTTAATACACCTAACCTACCAAACATCATAGTTTAACCTAGCCTACCTTAACAATGGCCCAGACACATTAGCATACAGTTGGGAAAAATCATCTAACACAGAGTCTGTTTTATAATAAAGTCTTGACTATCTTTTGTAAATTATTCAATACTATAGTAAAAGTAGAAAACAGAATGGTTGTGTGGATACTCAAAATACAGTTTCTATTGAATGTGTATCATGGTTGCACCATTGATAAATTGTAAGTTGAACCATCCTAAGTTGTGGATATCCATATTTTTTCAAGTAAACACTGGGCAACATAGTTACCAAGCTCAAATGTCATAAACTTATCTTTAACACACAGCAGTATCATAATCTATTATGTAAAATTTCTTACATCTTCTCTTTGTATTTACTGCAACAAATTGGTTAATTAAGAAAAGATTTTTGGTGTCCAGAATGTCCAGAACACTTTGAGTGTTAATTGAGGATAAATTTAATAAAAGTCAATATTCAAAACTCTACATACATCCTCACCAGCACTTGGCATTATCACGCTTTTTCACTTTCATCATTCTCCTGGATGTGCAGTGGTATCTCTTTCTGGTACTCATTTGTATTATTTTAATGACTAATGAGGTTGAGCATCTTTTTATGTGCTTATTAATCATTTGCATATCTTGTGACATTTCTACTAAAATCTGTTACCCATTTTTGTTGCATTCTTTTCTTCTTATGATTGAGTTATCAGAACTCCGTATGCATTTGAGATATATGTCCTTTGTTACATGTGCGTATTGTGAATATTTTCTTTCTGTTGGTGGCTCGCCTTTTCATTTTCTTAATGTTGTCTTTGTTATTCAAACAGCAGACATTTTTAGTAGTGATGAAATAAGATTGAATATATATCAATAAAACAAAATTAGGTCCAGAAATAGACCCACATATTTATGATAACAAATTGTTTAAGTAACATAGGTTCTGTTTTTGTCAACATTTTATAGTTTCAAACCTGCAAAATATTATTTCAAAATAAATGATACCACAGTAAAGCCGAATCAGTTGGAAGCATTGGAAAATACTTGTGGTTCTAATAATGAGCACCGGAGCTTGCCCATGGTCAATAGATTTTTAACAATGATTTCAAGGTAACTCCATGGAGGAGGGAGGAGTAGACTTCCAACAAATGATAGTGGAACAAGTAAATAGTCATTTGGGGGAAAAATCATGTTTTAATTTTATACCATACATAAATTAGTTAATTAAGTACAGATTATAGGCCTCATCATGAAATCTAAAGCCATGAAATTCTACAAGTAAATAGGAGAAAATCTTCACCACCTTTGGGTAGGCTAAGATTTCTTAGACAGGAAACAAACAATATAAAGCAGTACATTTTTAAAACATTTCAATATTAGTCCGAAGTATGTCCATCGGGAGATGAGACGTATTTTTCATACCTATAACACGTTACATGTTCAAATGAACACTGCTCATAAAATTAGTTACCCCTTGCTGGTAGAGAAGTGGGGGGTCTACAGCACAAGGGTAAGGCACCCATATGCAGAGGGAAAGGAGATCTCTCCTCTGCCTGATACACAGAGGAGTGTTGGGCTCTCTTCGGTTTTAGTCTGCTTTTGTAACTATGTTTACTTTACCTCCTCCTTTCTCCAGGGTGATGGCTTTCTTAGGGTTGGCCCAATTTCCATTAGGTTTTAAAGAAATTCTAATTACATTTTTCAGCTGTACTTACACTGAAATCATTTTCTAGTGTGACTTCTAAGCAATGCTGTAGTTGTGAGAGAAGAGAATGTTCTTGCTAAGAGTAAAGCAGTGCAGTACAAGCAAAGAGGTGACTACTAAGGAGACACCCTATCCCGCAATTGAAGGTTACTGTTGGGGGAACATCATCATCAACACTTTCTTTCTCTTTTCCCTATATGCATTTTTAAAAGTCTTTTATTTTCAGTATAAAATCTTATGGGAATGCAGACAAGTCTTGAAAATAATCTCATAGTGTATTTCTACCTGCATGCTACATTTACCATATCTCTTTGAAATTTCAGTTGCTTTCTTCCATTCATGGGCTTTGGTAGTATTTTCCTCTTTTGCTGTGCTCAAAAGATTTCTTAATTTCCAAAACTGAATACAGTTTGTTCTCCCAGCTTTCTTCTTGCATGTCTTGATCGCTGAGGTCTGTGATCCCATTTCTTTCTGTGCTGAATTTGAATATCTCTTAGTCACTGATAATAAGCTCTCCTATCATTTTCACACTTGAAATCAATTTCTCTTAGCAGTAAACAGCAGTCCTAGTATTCTTTTTAAGTTGTAAAAAAATTTAAAAAGTTATGCTGAAGTAATCCAGCATGCAATACACAGAACTAGAGAATGAAAGAAAACCCTGGTGCAGACTGATGCAGCTAAAGCAAGATATAGCATGATCAATAAAGAACAGACAACTCCTTAATTTCCTTGTCTTCCACACAGATTTATAAAATTGAAAATTAGATTCAATAACCCATTTCCAGGGAAAACAAAAACTGCTTTGAAAGCTAACTCTACTAAGCTCTGCCTGTTACCTTTCATCTCTTTCACTAAATCTGATGCTCTTCACAGAAGCACTTTGGAGTTTTATAAATCAAAGAACCAAAAGGAAAATCTACCCTCTGAAAATTCAGCATGACTTCATACATTAGCTTTGTCACTATGCTAATAGGAAATATGTCAGCTTCTCACAGCACACATTTTACTCCTAGTGTTGTATCTGGGCAATTTTAGGAAGTATATGAACTCTTTTAGGCTTAATACTAAAGCCAAGAATATAACAGAGGCATGAAATATCCAAGAGAGAAAATAATGTACAAGAACAAAAGTAATATTGTCTTTTGAACACATTTTTAATAATTTTTTGTAATATAGTTGAAATCTTACAATAATAACTTGGGGTATATCTTAAATACTTTCAATAGATTAGAATTATGTGATAATGAGTTTTATTTGAAATAAATGAGCTGTCACTTGGGAATTGAAATATTTTATAATCCAAAGATATTTCTGAAATGTTCTTTGGTCTACATTAAAAGTGTTTATGCCTGACACTCAAGTTATTTGTGCTGTGAAGTAATGTGCAAAAATGAGATTTTGTGAAGCAAAGGGAAACAACCTGAAAGGTAACAGTTATGAACAATACTGAAACTGGAGCATCTAAGGGCTGTGAATGGTTGACTCCATAATGGTTAATAACAATTGAAAAGAAATGAACCAAAAACTAACAAACAAAACGTGAAATTTACCAAGGCCGATAAACACATATTTAGCCTCACTAGTAAATCCAGAAAACCAAATTAAAGCAACAGTGAGACGCCATTTTTCAACTATTACATTGAAATATATAGACACATCCAATAAGGATGGTTTGGGGGCTTTTACAGCAAATTGTTAATACTGGCTACCTCAGAAGAATGCAATTAGAAAAGCAATTCCCTGTTTTAAAAAAACATGTATTAGTCATATAACTTGAAAAATAGCAGTATGGTAGAAAAGTAATAGAAAACACACACGTGTACACACACATAATTCTCCATGTTGGGTTTCCTTAGGCGCTGGTATCTAAACTGTAAATTTCTGGAGTGCAATTTGGTAAATCAAATAACTTAAAAATGCACATATTCTTTGATGCACAAAAATTTACTTTTAAGAATTTATCTTACCAAAAATAATTATGATTACAGGCAGAAATAACTATGGGAGAGTTTATTGAAGAGGCTTCACAATAGTAAAATAGTGGAAATAGTATAAATGTCCAATAATAGTAAACCAATTAAATAAATTGCATGTTTTCTGTATGATACATTACTGCACAGAAATTACAAATTATGCTATAAAAGAAAATTTAATGGTGTTAGAATGTTCATTATATTATTAAATTAAGAAGTAAGTTGTAAAATAGGATTGCAGTGAACCTGTTTTTGTTTAAAATTACACAGTTATAATTTTCAATATACCATACATATGACAGCATTAGGAATTTACATCGGAATATTAACAGTGGTGATGTCATATTGTTAGGGAACGTGGAGAGTTTTAATGTATCAATGCAATCTGGACATTATTCAAATAGCAGTTAAGGTCTAAGAAAAAAACTGTGCAAGGAAGAACCAGTTTGAGTGATAAAAATATGGCAAAATTTTTCTGTCACTAATATCGGCAGAGAAAAATGAATAGACTTAAAGGAGAAAAAGGAATTATGAGAGGCAGAATTCTAAAATAACCCCCAATGAATAATGTCCTTGTATAATTCCCTCCCCTTGAATGTGGGAGAATCCTGCAACTTGCTTCTAGCAAATCGAATATGGCATAGTCACCCCCATAATTATGTTACTTTATATAAGACTTCATCTCAGTAGACTAGAGCAATGGCTTCTCTGGCTGGTTTTATAAGACCCAGCTGCCACATTGTAAGAGCTATGAACAGGCCATATGGACAATAAGTGCAGGAGCCTCTAGAACCTGAGAGGTACCCAGTTGACAGACAGCAAGAAATTGGGCCTTGGGTCCTACAACCACAAGGAACTGAATTCTTCCAACTACTTAAGCTTAGAAGACGACCTCAAATTCAATAGAGAAACACAGCTAGTCTGACACCTTGAATGCAATTTTGTGATACTCCAAACAGAGAACTCAGTTAAACTGTGCTTGACTTCTGAGCCACAGAAACCAGGAGATAATAAATATATGCTTTTTAAAATCACTAAATTTGTGATCATGCTTTTCACTGCAAAAGAAAACTAATGCAGAAACCCAAGTAAAAATTTGTTACAGAATCTTAATTTAACTCAGTAATTTATCATGCTTTAATATTAGCAAGTATATGCTCAATGTCTCGAAATGCCATGCTCCATGCTTGGCATTGATTACATAGTGTCTGCAATCAAGAAGATTATAGTTGGAGAGAAAGATGGGCAGAGAATAATCAAACATAGCGCATTATAAGTGTGATGCAAGAGTCACACACAGGACATGTAAATCACATTAGGGTGAGGTAGAATGGTGGTTAAAAGCATAGGCTTCAAATGTTGAACTCACTTGGACTTGAGTTCTAACCCAACAACTTACTAATTTTATGAACTTAGGACAGTTGCTTAAATGAAAGATGCACTTTTTTCATACATAATGGTTATATTAAGACCAACTTTGTGGAGTTATTGTGTAAACTAAATTAAATAATATATAGCTGGCCAGGTGCGGTGGCTCACACCTGTAATCCCAGCACTTTGGGAGGCTGAGGCGGGTGGATCATGAGGTCAGGAATTCAAGACCAGCCTGACCAACACGGTGAAACCCTGTGTCTACTAAAAATACAAATATTAGCTGGGCATCGTGGCATGCACCTGTAATCCCAGCCACTCAGGAGGCTGAGGCAGGAGAATTGCTTGAACCCAGGAGGCAGAGATTGCAGTGAGCCGAGATTGCACTACTGCACTCCAGCCTGGGTGACAGAGTGAGACTCCATCTAAAAAAAAAAAAAAAAAATAGCTATTTAGAACATAATACATGCTTACTGAGAGCTATCATAATTATTTTGCTTCAAGGAGATAACACCTGAACTAAATTTTGAAAATGAGTTAATCTACTAAATGCTAGTGGGGAGTTTGGAGAGTCTAGGGAAAGATAAAGGAGTTAAAAGTAAAAAGGTAAAATTGTATTAGTTCATTTTCACACTGCTATAAAGAACTTCCCAAGACTAGGTGATTTATAAAGGAAAGAGGTTTAGTTAACTCAGTTCCTCATGGCTTGAGAGGCTTCAGGAAACTTACAATCATGGTGGAAAGGAAAACAGGCATATCTTACATGGCAGTGAAAGAGCTTATGAGAGTGCAGGAAAAACTACCATTTAAAAAACCATTAGCTCTGGTGATAATCCACTCACTATCATGAGAATAGCATGGGGAAAACTGCTCCATAATCCAATCACTTCCTTCTCTGGCACATGGGGATTACATTTTGAGATGAGATTTTAGTGGGGACATAGAGCCAAACCATATCATTTTGCCCTAGCCCCTCTCACTCTTGTCCTTTATACATTTCAAAACCAATCATGCCCTCCCAACAATCCCCCAAAGTCTTAACTCATTCCAGCATTAACTTAAAAGTCCAAGTCCAAAGTCTCATCTAAGACAAGTCAAGTCCTTTCTGTTTATAAGCCTGTAAAACCAAAAGCAAGTTAGCTACTTCCAAGATACAATGGGGGTAGAGGCATTGGGTAAATATTCCCATCGCAAATGGGAGAAAGTGGCCAAAACAAAGGTGATACAGGCCCCATAAATTCTGAAAGCCAACAGGGAAGTCATTAAATCTTAAAACTCCAAAATGATCTCCTTTAACTCCATGTCTCACATCCAGGTCATGCTGATACAAGAGGTGGGTTTCCATGGTCTTGGGCAGCTCTGCCCCTGTAGCTTTGCAGTGTATAACCCCTCTCCCAGCTGCTTTCACAGGCTGGTGTTGAGTGTCTGGGGCTTTTCCAGGTGCACAGTGCAAGTTGTTAGTCGATCTATCCTTCTGGGATCTGGAGGATGGTGGCCTTCTTCTCACAATTCCACTAGGCAGTGCCTCAGTGTGGACTCTCTCCCACCCCACATTTCCCTCCTGCACTGTCCTAGCAGAGGTTCTCTATGAGGGCTCTGCCTCTGCAGCAAACTTCTGCCTGTACATGCAGACATTTCCATACATTCTCTGAAATCTAGGTAGAGGTTCTTAAACCTCAAATCTTGACTTCTGTGCACCTGCAGGCCCAACACCATGTGGAAGCCACCAAGGCTTGGGACTTGCATTCTCTGAAGCAACAGTCCAAGCTGTACCTTGGCCCCCTTTAGCCATGACTGGAGTTGAATGGAGTAGCTGGGATAGACGCACAAAGTCCTGAGACTGCACAGAGCAGTGGGGTCCTGCGCTCGGCCCATGAAACCATTTTTCCCTCCTAGGCCTCCAGGCCTGTGATGGTAGGGGCTACCATCCAGATCTCTGACATGCCCTGGAGACATTTTCCCCATTGTATAGGCAATTAACATTAGACTCTTCATTACCTATGCAAATTTGACTTGAATTTCTCCCCAGAAAATGGGTTTTTCTGTCTTACTACATGGTCAGGTTGCAAATTTTCCAAACTTTTATGTTCTGTTTCCCTTTTAAACATAAGTTTCAATTTCAGATCATCTTTCTCAAGTTCAAAGTTCCACAGATCTCTAGGGCAGGGGTAAAATGCTGCCAGTCTCTTTGCTAAAGCATAGCAAAAGTGACCTTTATTCCAGTTCCCAGTAAGTTCCTCATCTCCATCTGAGACTACCTCAGCCTGGGCTTCACTGTCCATATCACTATCAGTATTTTGGTCAAAACCATTCAACAAGTCTCTAGGAAGTTCCAAATTTTCCCACATCTTCCTTTCTTCTTCTGAGCCCTCCAAACTGTTCCAAACTCTGCCTGTTACCCACCTGTATTAGAGCCTTGTGCAGGTCTACAATAAACTTCAGAGAACAATAAACTTATGCTGTGTTAAGCCATGGAGTTTTCTCTTTGTTTGTTTTTTAATCTCAGCATAACTTCGCCTATCTGACTGATACAGATATTATTACCAGAAATTGGGTAATTTCATAACAAAGAAAATTAGTTATGTGTATTAGCTGAGGGACTGGATGACAGTGGTGAGAAAACTGATACTGGAGGTTACAGAAATGGTAACTCATGCTATGCAATAGAAAAGCAGTTGGAAAAATCTGGCCTAAATGAACTTTTTAGGTAGATTACAAACATAATGAACATGTAGCAAGATTGAGAAGAGATTGAAAAACAGTAAGTAGTATGTGTCAGCTCCAGTTGACTGTGCTAGAAATAGTTCTCTGAGAGAGAAATGAGTTCAAAAAAGTAGTGGCTCATTTGTAAGTATAATGTAAAAAACATGGAGAGGGCCCAGAAATTCGAGAATTTGGCATTAAAAAGGCAACTGCTTCTCAAACTCATACAGAAGAAAATGAGTAGGACTTTGGGCAAAGATGACCCATTAAAACTGAATGTTTCATCTAGGAACAAATTAAGGATTTGTCATGAGACCCATTTTAAAAATCCCTGGATAAATTAGGGTACCCAGGGTAAATATCAAATTAAGTTGTAGTGTCCAGTAAGTCTTTTAAGACAGCTCAGGGAAAAGAATCTAAAGGTGATTTTTCCACCCATGTCTGATAGGCTCAGGCAGCAAAAATTAATTCAAGGATAGGAGGGAGTGGTAGCTAGTGACAGCAAGAAAGTAAAAAATTATAGCTAATATGAAAATTAAGACTCTTGAGTCTTGAGGACTGCTAGTATGGTTATTGGCATATGAAACTGACTGTAATTGAGCAGACAAGAATCTCAGTGTTTGAGAGTCATACAGCAAAATAATTATCAACCTGCACTAAAAGACACTTTTGGAGTGTTTGGAACTGAAAATGACCCATAGGCCCTTGAACATCAACAGGCAAGAAGTAGACTGAGAAAACGTTACAGCACCTGCCGAAGGCATATTCTAGCAATACCCAAGGAGGATAACGAAAGGAAGAAAACCTCACAGGAGGTGGAGCCAAGAGCTACAGAAAACAACAGACTGAAGAGCCCTTTCCAGGGAATGGAATCTGAAACCTAATCATATACAGTTGTCCCTGCATATCCACAGGTTCTGCATCTCAAATTCAACCAACCTCAGATGGAATATATTCGGGGGGAAAAAGTGATAAACATAACACCACCACAATAAAAAATACGAACTTGTAAAACAATGTAGTATAACAATTGTACAGGAAGATGTGCATAGGTTATATGCAAATACTACACCATTTATATAAGGGACTTGAGCATCCACGGATTTTGGTATTTGCAGGGTGTCTTGAAACTAATCTCCCACAGATATTGAGGGATGACTGTATAGCATGCCTTGTTCCAAGGGTAGAGAGCCATTGCAACATCTTTGCCCTTGCTGTATACCAGTGATGAATGTATCTTGCATTTTTCCTTCATCTGAACGTCTACTGGGGCCATCCTGACCTTGGTATACTGTTATAAACGGTGTAAGGAGAAACAAACAACTTACCTTATGAATGTATAGGTCTCTGTAATAACAAGGTACATGTCAAGACCAAGGTGACTAAAGGTATCACTCAGAGATCCTGGACTTGAAGTAGGATCCAGTCAGTTTGTTAAAATTTGGGGTTATAATCCCTTAGGAAAGAGGTAAATATTTTTTTGCATGTCAAAAAAATAACTACGTGTTGTGTGATAGAACTGGGTAGTCATCAGGGCTATTCACCACATATTTCCAGCGCTCCTCTAGGTACATGGAAGGAGGACAATGCTCTGCCCTCTTGAAATTGGATATGGCTGTATGACCTGATGTAGCCAACGACACACTTTCAGATGTAGTACAAGTGATTTCTAGGCAGAAGTTTTAAGAGCCAATAGGCAATTCTGTCTTCCATCCCCTTCTGTCTGGTTTGGCAACAGGCAATGTTTCAGATCAAATCTATTTCATCAGTCTGGATTCCTCAGTCAGGATGACAAAAAGCAGAACCCCCCAGCTACTTGTGGAAGATGTTGCTGTAAACTAGTTCTTGTTGTATGAAGCCAATGAGTTTGTGAAGTTGTTTTTACACTAGATAACTATTCTATCAAGATTGATCCACTAACGTGGGTATAAGGTATCTGTGATTTTGTTCCTGTCTAGTTCTCAAGGAACATCCCAATCATTCTCTGAAATGCTTGTACTCCAGCAATTCTAGTAAGCTACTTTAAAATAAAAGCACAATGGTGTGCAGAGCATGAATCGGAGGTAGAAAAACCAGAGAATGATATTGAAGTCGTAGGAACAGATGAGCCCAGGTAAATATACAAAGGAATCCAAATATGAAAGGCTAAGGACAAAGCAAAGGTATTTAAAAGCTGAATGGAAAAAGGCATGGAATGCAACGAGGGAGGACAGAGGCAACCTAAACCTGTTAGAGGAGTTCTAGGGAAACCAAAGGAGAAACATTACAAAACTGAAAGGCTCATAGCATCAAACTGGACAAATAGATTAAATAGGATGGGGATTAAGAAGAAACAATTATATTTCACTATTAACAGGCCTCTGTTGTCTTCAAGAAGAGTTTCAATGGAATAAAGGATCAATAAAAGGACTGAAGAGGCCTAGAGATAAAATGAGAGGAAAAGAAGAGGGAGTTCAAGAAGAACAAGGGAATACTTGCTTCTGGCAGTCACTGCCTCATTCTTTTCTAAAAAGTAAGTCATCTTCTAAGGCTCCTCCACTCCCAAAAACCAAGGACCCCAATCTAGAAAGTGAGGTCTATATTAACCCCAGACATGTGTTGGGTGACCTCCATGCTAAATCTCTGTAAGAATCAATGTGGCGTTGGGAGCTAAGCCACTCCAGGCTTTACAGTGGACAAGTCTAAACTTCTGGATAAGTCTCTCCAAGCTGCTATGTCTCTGAGCATAGTGTGGTGCTTGAGGAGGAGCCAACATTTGTTACACTTATTATATCAGACATCTCTTTTAATCCCCGTTACAACCCTCCAAGGTGTGTCTGCATCGGATAGGTAAGAAAACCAAAGCTCATGGCCCAGCGTGGTGGCTTACGGCTATAATTCTGATTTTGGGAGGTCAAGGTGGATGGATCACTTGAGCTCAGGGGTTCAAGACCAGCTGGGCAACATGGCGAAACCCAATCTCTACAAAAAAAATACAAAAATTAGCTGGATATGGTGGCACATGACTATAGTCCCAGCTACTTCGGGGGGGCTGAGGTAAGAAGATCACTTGAGCCCGGGAGGTCAAGGCTGCAGTGAACTGAGATCGTGCCACTGCACCATGGCACTCCAGCCTGGGTGACAAATTGAGACCCTGTCTCAAGAAAAAAAAAAGAAAAAGAAAAGAAAATCAAAGCTCACAGTGTTTACATTACAAACCCAAGGTCAACTTGTTATAGGCAGCAAGGCCACTATATCTTTCAGACTCCAAAGCCCAGGCCTGTGCCATACTTCTCAACTGGGAGTATCAGTCACTATGGGGGAACACATGGTCCTATGCCATGACATCTAGAGATGCAAAAATATGTAAAATTTGCATAAGTTTTTAATGTTAAATCGAAGACATTCTATGATGTTCAGGCGTCAGTCTGCATGCTCTTTTGCCAAGGTGGGTCCTGCTTCGGAAAAGTTTGAGAAATACTGCATGTTCATACCACCTAGAATGGACCTAGGCTGAAACACAAATTGCCGAAGCCGGTATCACTTTGACTCCGGTGAAGGAGAGGCTAGAGACCGTGCCAGAGCAAATTCCTCCCTGCATTGCATCCTTCTTTGATGCCAGGCTCCTATGTGCACACAAAGCAACTGGACGCTTGTAAAGATTACCCAGTGATGAGAGGTGGCCTTCTCATTTTTTGGAATGGGGAGGTGAAAAAAAGCAGCCTTTCTCCACGTTTCAAATGAAAATTTTAACCGTCTTCTCTCTCATTCCCCAAAATGATTTTGGCCTATTGAAATATAAACATTCTTAATACAAACAGGCAAATATCCGTACGTTCCCGCCATGGCTGCTGGAGGCCATCACCACCTCCGAGCAGAGGATGGCTGTGCCACTCACGCATGCCAACCTTGGCAAATCTGCCAGGGATCCCTTCACTGAAGCTATGGACTTGACATGATACAACTTTATTTAAAAACAAAATCTGAGAATGGGTTGGAATTTACAAGTTCGGGTTCAGCCAAGACTGAGACCACCAAAGTGATGGGCAGCCTGGAAACCAAGTACAGAAGCCTTGAGTGCGGCCTGGCATTTATGGGGAAATGGAACACTGACAACATATGAGGCACCAAGACTGCCACGGAAGATCAGCTCGCATGTGGACTGAAGCTGACCTTCCATTCATCCTTCTTACCTAACACTGGGGGAAAAACGTGCTAAAATCAAGACAGGGTATGATTGGGAGCCCATCAGCCTGGCTGCAACATGGATTTGGACATCACTGGGCCTTTAATCTGGGGCATGCTGGTGCCGGGTTAGGAAGGTTGGCTGGCTGGCAACCAAATGAATTTTGAGACTGCAAAGTCCTGAGTAACCCAGAGTAACTTTGCGGTTGCCTACAAGACTGATGAATTCCACCTTCACACATGTGAATGACAGGACAAGAGTTCGGTGGCTCCATTTACCAGAAGGTGAACAAGAAATTGGAGAGTGCTGTCAATCTCTCCTGGACAGCAGGAAACAGTAATACTCATTTCAGAATAGCAGCCAGGTATCAGATTGACTCTGAAGACTGCTTGACAGGTAAAGTGAACACATCCAACCTGATAGGTGTAGGATACACTCAGGATCCTAAAGCTAGGTATCAAACTGACACTGTCAGCTCTCCTGGATGGCAAGAACGTCAATGCCAGTGGCCACAAGCTCAGTCTCGGACTGGAATTTCAAGCCTACATGAATACTGTACAATCATTTAAAGTATTTTGAAGCATAACACCCTTCAGAATTTAGTGTATCTTTCAATGCTGTATGTCTGGGATGCAAATATTGCTAAATATCATATCAGACCTCCAGGTTTTAAAGACAATTCAGCTTTAAGGTGTTACCCTTTCAGAAGTACAGAAGAAACCCAATTCCACAAAAGGTCCTTTCAGCTGTTGACTTGGGGAGCTAGGTGGCCCTTCTAGAGATGCCACGTTTCTTTTTTACCTAGAAATAACTGCAGTTGGAACCTGATATGTAGGCACTTTGTAAATGCATATTGAGTAAATGAATGAAATTGTGACTTCCTGAGAACTGAACCGTGGTTGCCTGACCCTACTTGATGATGAGAGGCTCCTTGTTAGATGGTGTGTACAAACTCACCTGAAAGGGACTTTTTAAGACGGCTCTTCATGACCTGTTTCTACTCCAGTTCATCAACACCTCTTTTACACCAAAAGGTCTGCAGGGTGTGGTAATTGTTTCTTTTGTGACATTTTGAGGTGGAAGAGGGTGCATGTGATGAAGCCAATAATTCAGGACTTAATTCAGTTTTACACTGTGGTTTTTGGTTCTTCGACCAGAGTATGACGTAGCTTCCAGGAGCTCCAGTTATAAGTTTGGAAGAGGCTGTGTGATTGTAATAACATGGTGACAACACTCAGAATCTAAATTGGACTTCTGTTGTATTCTCACCACTCTATTTTTTAGCAGTTTAATGAATACATTTTAGATTCTTCCATTCTGTGTGGAATTAGAACCTTCCCTTCAATACTGTAATTAACATCACTTAAAATAAAGTTTGAATAGAATACTGAAACCTCATCCTCCTATTGTCTTTATTAATTCAATGTAAATAAACAGGGAAAAAACAAATAGGCAAATTCTACTACTATCTAATTTATTCATTTAGTTTCACATACAGACTTACAAGAGCAAGTTTATATTAATTTAGCAACATTGCATTTGAAACAATTTTATTCCAATGCCTCATTCGCATCTTGTCTTTATTGCTTTCACCATTGCTTGACTCACTTTTCTAACAGGTTCCAGGGCCCATGTCTTTCTTACAGTCTAAATTCATTGAGAGATGGTTCTCTTCCATATGTGTGGAGACCGTCAATGAATATCTCATCTCAAGCCACAAGAAGCCAATTTGTGTATATTTTTTTAGAAAATTGGTTTGTTTGTCTGGTAGGTATTTATTTTCAGCCTCTACATTATCATTTACTGTATTCCTCCTAAAAGTAACCTTTGAAACTTTAAGCCTTCCTTATATTCAACATTTGAAATTGCATGATCATATACACAGGGGTACATGTGAAATATTATACTTTAAATTGTGCTTACAATAATTTAAACTGTGTTAAATTTTTGTCTTAAAAAATTTTATCGGCTGACCTTAAAAAGTTTTCAAAATTAGCATTGCTTAAGGTATTTTCAGGCAAATGTGTCTTTCCCAAATATATCTTTATTATTCAAAATTAAGTATCAATAATAAAGCCCATACCATGTAATATCAAAGTCCCTTTTCTCTAAGTGATAATTGTTTAAGAAAAAATGATAAACTCACCTTATAGTCAGGCATATACGGCAACTATTTTACCAGCGCAAAACTTTCCTCAGAACCCGAGAGTTCAGAAGGGATTCATATAACTATTAATGATTCCAAATTATGTTATACCTTCACAGCATAATGAAATTGGCCATAACATAATAATAAGTTTCTCTTCCTCCTGTCTCCATATTCCTCTCTCTCCTCACTTGCCTATGCTTGATTTCTACTCATAATTCAATTCTAGAGCAATTTATATCACTTGCTGGGCCTATTGCAAGCCCCAAATTAATTACGACTTGGTAGTTTAGGGTCATATCGACATAGCTCTTCTCTAAGGGAGTGGTTCACAAATGAGGGAGAACCTAATTTCATGTGACTGAAAAAAGTAAACTTACATCAACAAATTCAGAACCCTTTGAGCATATCATTTACAATTTAATAAAAGTACATTCAGGGGGTCTTCATTAAATGCTGACATTCTTTGAGCAATATTTACCTAATAATATTAGCCAACATTCCCAGTGGTGCTGTTTCTCTGAATCATGTGTGAGCTCTTCCAATTCCTAATAAAAATGTCCTTCTATGCTGCTCATTTCCACATTCATATTTCCAGCCCTGATTCTCACCCAAGCTCCACTCCAACCTGCTCCTTAGGGATCATTTGAAACCTAGGATGTTCCACCATCATCTCATACCCAACATGCACAACAATGAATTTATTTTATTGCTTGTCTGAAGAGTTTTCTAAAAGTTTTGTGTTATTCACCATGGGAAAGAGGGAATGAAAGTTACACTTAATATAGGATGTATGGGTCTGTATAAATTAATTGACATAGCGGTCAGAAAACCCTGGCCATACGATAGTTCTACTTCCTTGTATTACTAAATTTTGCACCCCCGAGTAAGATTTTATAAGTTGAGCTAATAATAATACGTGTTTTTCTCTGCCTGGGTTTTGTGTATCAAGTGAGAAGTAAACACCTCCTGCTGCTTCTGCTGTAATTCCCTCTGAGTAAGCACTGCTGTGTTGTGTGTGTACATGTGTGTGTTTGTGTGTATGTGTGTGTGTATATTTGTGTGTGTATGTGTGCATGTATGTGTGTGCTTATGCACCTGTGTTTGCATAGGTGTGTATTTGTGTCTGTTTTTGTGTTTCCATGTGTACATATGTGTTTACATATTTGCATGTGTGTACGTACATGTGCGAATTTGTGTGCTTTTGTTTGAATGTGCACGTGTGTATTTGTATATGTGTGAATGTGTGTGCAGTGCATACTGTAAGAAGATTCAACCTGGGTCACAAAGTGGAAGCCTTACAGATGGCCTGTCTCCTCTTTGCCCTTCAGCTGGAGCTCCGCCCTTGTAACTTTCAAGTCATTTTTAGGGTGGGACATTCGAATTGTGTCCACCACCAGCCCCTTCAGTACAGAGAAGGGAATGCCTTGATTGAGGCCATCTTACCTTGAAATCAAAGGAACATAATAAGGAAAGTAGGATATTGGTTCCAATTTTTGTTTTCTTGTCCACCACATCCAATAAACAGACACCTTTTGTTTTAGTTTTATATAAACATCTCCTCTTTAGAGAGCTCAATCTGCTCAAACAATATGGGTTAGAGAAGAGAAGCAGTGTCCCATTTCTACAAACAACTCAGAGACCAGGTACAACATTCTCCTGCTAAACCTCCATACATACACACACACACACACACATGCTCTCACACACTCACACACATTCACGTTCACACATACACAAATTCACAGTTACACATTCCCACCCACCCACCCACACACTCACATACACACCCTTATTCACACACACACACATTCACATCCATACACACTTACACATATACACATTTATGCCCACACATACACACACATACTCACATACACATATGTTCTCACACACACACATACTCACATACTCATACGTTCACACACACACTCACATACAAACACATATTCACACACATCCACGCCCACACACACACACAATCATACACACATCTGCACTCACACACATACTGTCACACACACCCAGAAGCACCCACACAGCTTTTTCTCCTTCTCACCAGGTCATATTTGTTCCTCACATCTCAAGGAACAGGGCCCAATTACTGTCTCTGGTTCTTTTACAATGTCTGGCCTGTCAACTTGTCCTCTCCATCCCCACAGCTGTCTCTTCATTTCAGTGCATCTCCTGACACCTGAGTGACTCACAGCTTCCTACTAATGAATCTCCCTGACCCCAGAATCTTTACTCTAGACCACCTTGTCCTGGCACCAGATCCATCTTCTCGATCACAGCATTTTCTTATTCCAGCAAGTGCCACCTCATTGATGATCAACAAGTCCGGCACATTTAAACGTCATTCAATGAGGAAAGGGAGATTGCAAATGTTTCTGGGTGGCTTGGCTGCCTATTCATATGGGGATAGGGGAATTGACATCTCAGCCTGTCTCTTACACTCAATAGCCTTGTCAGCAATCTCCAGAAACATAACCATCTTGCACAGGCCCTCATGGTATATTTCTATTTTTGTGCATGTCCTACCTTCCTAAAAATATCATAAGCTTTCTGAGGATAAGGATGGTGCTGAAGCTGTGAGCTCATCCTCCACAGTGGCTGTCAGGTACCTTGCTGTGTGAGTGACTCCCAGCACCACCTCCGTGACCTCTATGATCTTGGGCAAGTCATGTGAGTTCTCTGAGCATCACTTCTTTTTTATGTAAATAAGACCAAGAATACCTGCCTCAAAATGGTTTTGAGACTCATATTAGCCAATGCAGCTAAAAGGCTCACCACAGTACCTGGCACACAGTAGGTACTGAATAAACCATAGCAATGATGATTATTTGCTCAGTGGAATGCAGCTGCATCAGCTAAAACCCTTTGGAGAAATGTCATGCAAGCATTTGCTGCTCTGAAACTCTGCCTAGGACACATGGAGGCAGGTGTCACAAACAACAAGGTCTCCAAAACCAATGGCCACAGCCAGAGTTTTATCCAGGACTTGGATTTGGAATGGCAATAAACAAAGTAGCTGGTTTTCAGGAATCTCCAAGCTCTCCCAGAGATCTGCAGCACCATTCCCTCCCACAAGAGACAACCACACAGAAAATGAGCTACGTGTGCAGTTCTGTGTGCCCCATCTCAGGCATTGAAACAAGCTCATCTTGAAATGCAGCTCAATCTCTCTCTGCTGTCTTCTCTCTGAAAAGCACCCTGGCGTTGAGCCGCTCTCCAGCTCCCGTGGAGAAAAGTGAAGCTCTACACCTTCATGGTAAACCATTCATGGCCCCAGAAAGGAATGGATGGTTTCAGTCTCCCCTTTCCCATTTTTAAAAAGGTCATTTTAAAAGTTATTGCTTCTTTGCTACCACTAGATGGTACTAGCCAGCTGCTTGTCATTTTTTTTTTAATTTTGTGTTTTGTTTACTGCCTCTGAGCATTAATCCAAGAAGGCTGATTACAACAGCATGCTTTGCAGAAATGGGGCTTCGAGAGACCTTGGGCAGTCATCAGAAAGTAACTTAGCTGCCATTTGTTAACTGGTACCACTTCGCCTTGACCTTCATTTATATAAAGTTCCTCTTTGCCCCATCCTGGATAAAGGAAATACTTAGTGTCATATACATGATTCATACCGCATTTGCCCATATTTGGGACCTTAGGAAGGCCTTAGAGAGACGTGGAATGCAATGACTGAATTGAAGGCAGCCAGAATAAACATTGGCTTTTCCACACTCCTCAGGAGTCATGTCTTGTTGCCCTTTATTGAGGGTATCTCAGTCCTCTTGCCTCAGACTCCCAGCAAACCCCCAATGCCTTAGGTTTTCCGTATAGATGCTTGCATCATCTTTCTCTTTTCTAGAAGGGAAAGACAGTGGTGGATAGTAGGAAAAGTCGTGGGACATGCTGAGAGAGACTGGAGAGTATGGCCTGGCACCAGGTCTCTTTCTTCGCCACCCTGGCTTAAGACAATTGAAAGGCAGACCTCTGCTTGACCCCGCCAAGCTCTCAAGACATTAGATGCCACTAAATGCAGACTCACAGGAGATGAATGGATTGTCGAGAGTGGGAAAAGAGGACTTGGCATTGCAATCTGTAGTCAGGCTATGAGAATAAATGAGAAAGCAATGTAGCAGTACTATGCTAATCCAAGATTAGTCAGGAGTAGTCATTTGGAGATGGTTATCAATGAAAGATTAAAAGATTCATGCAAAATTTTAGTTAAACTGAAGGGATGTTGAGCTATGATTCAGACCTAATTTTTTTTAAAATACAACCTCTGTTTAACTATGGGCAGTTGGAACAATTGCTTAATCTTTCTGAGCCTCAGTTTTGTCATCTGGAAAAAAATAATACTTTCTGTGAAATTATTGAAAAGACCAAGAAAAATAATGGCTGTAAAGCTCCTGGCATTTAGCAGGAATTTGCCAAATGTCCCTCTCTCCTCCAAGTAGCTACAATGGAAAGTAGCCGCCCCCCCCACTCCACCCCCCCCAGCATCTTCACCCATACCTTTTCCTAGAGTAGAGGCTAAGTTCCCAGGAACTACTCCCCAGCCACTGAAGTTATTGTGAAATGTAGGAAAACCTGTAATGCCAAATCTTTGGTTTCCCCTGCTAATAGCAATGGCTTCCACACCTTCTATTCATATGCCCCAGTCACATTGAAAAGAGACACCTTGTAATCTTGGAAGAGTTTACCAGCAGTGAGACAGGTATATTATTTCATCCATTATCATAAGGAAAATACTTTTATTTCCTTAAACAGAATTTTTCTATTGAAAAGAGAAACAATATTGCTTCATTGCTGTTTTTTCCAAAAGTAGTTCCTAATGCCCAGTGTGACAAATCAAAGAGACACTGTGAAATGATGGTATAATCTTTTCTGTCTACATTGAAGGAAGGTAAAGTGAAATTAATAGGTAATTCCATACAAATAATTGCTACAGAAACCAGCATGACATTAAGCTAACATATAAAAAAAGGATATTTCATCTCTAGGTATAGAGAACAACAGATTTAAAAAGCAATAATTTGAGTTGACTATTACACACTCTCAATATATAGGGATTCAGGAAAAGCTATTAAATAGCAACCTTACTACCATCTACCAAGCAAGTAGCTGGAGTGAGTAGATTCTCATGTTGGAGCAAGAAATTTAAAATTCTTCTGCTTATCATTAAAAATTATAGTCATCTCAATGTTAGTAGCATCTACAGAAACACAAAAGGAAGAAAAGAAGGGAAAAAAAAGCTAAAGAGAAAACCTGTATGGGAGGAAGTTGAAGGAATAGCATCTATTGTACTACAGTGTATGCTTTGTGCTTTTAAATGACTCAAATCCTTTGGAGTGTTTTACTTAAAAAACATCAATGTTAGAATAAAAACTTTGGTGGACTTGGTAATAATCTAGTATTATGTTGGAAATAATGCTAAAGCCATTTTGGGGTTCTGTATCAAAGACAGCCAAAATCAATTAGTAATTTCTGCCATGCATACTGTAGGCAGAATTGAATAGTTTAGAGTCTCCCCAGTGTACCTCTAGTACCAGATATCTGGGAGAAATTAGAAGATCATCACACACGCCCAGGGGAAAAGGCACGGCGTCACAGAAGACCTAGAAAACTTTAAATGTGCACCTCAGGCTTATCCTCAATACAGAGACAGTCTATAACAGTGTACACACACACACACACACACACCAAGAATGGTGAAGTAGGAGAATGTAATTTCCAGAATTACCAAACTATTAAATTCAACTGTCCAGTTTTCAACAAAAAATAACAAGTCATGCAAAGAAACAGGAACATATGACGCATTCAAAGAAAAAATATATCAACAGAAATTGTCCCTGAAAACAACCTGATAAAAGTTATTCCAGCAAGAGTTTAAAACAACCATCTTAAAGATATGGAGAAAGTCAAGAAAATAATGTGTGAACAAAATGGAAATACCAATAAAGAGATATAAAGTCTAGAAAGACAAAATATCTCTGGGGCTGAAAAGCACAACAATGAAAATGAAAAATTTACTAGAGGGCTTCAAAATCAGATTTGAGTGGGCAAAAGAAAGAAGCGAGAAACTTAACGATAGGACAATGGAAATGATCAAATCTGAGAAATAGAAAAAAGATGGAATAAAAGTAAACAGAGCTTAAGGAACACATGGGATAACATCAAGCAATCCAACACACACATTCTGTAAGTCTCAGAAGAGAGAGAAAAAGGTAGATAAGTTGTTTGAAACAAATAATAGTCAAAACCTCAAATCAAGTTTCGTGAAAGACACAAATGGAAACATTCGAGATAGTCAATAAACTCCAAGTAGAAGGAATTCAAAGAAATCCACACTGAAACACATGTTAATCAAACTGTTGAAAGCCAAAAACAAATAACCTTAAAAGTAGCGAGAGAGAAGTGATTCATCACATACAAGGAATTTTCTGTAATATTATTAGCATATGCTCATCAGAAACTCTGCGGGTCAGAGTGGGCTAATGTATTCAAATAGCAAAGGAAAAAAGAAAACTGGTCAATATTTTGTGAATTATATTTGTCTTACAAGATATGCTAAAGGGAGTCTGGCAGGTTAAAATAAAAGGACACTAGACAGGAATTTGAAGCTATATGAATACATAAATATCCAGTAAAGGTAAATATATAAAAAATTGTAAAAGCTAGTATTATTGTAACAATGTGTGTAACTCTACTTTTTATTTTCTGTGTAATTTAAGAGGCTAATAACCCTTTAAAAAATGCAATTATTAGTCAAAGGCAATGTTATTGTGGCTTTGGTTTATAGCTTCACATTTTATTTCATACATAATTTAAGAGGCTAATGCATTAATAATTATTAGTTTATGTTTTGGGGCACCCAGTATGTAAAGACGTAATTTTGTAGCATCAACAAGTGAAAGAGGTGGGGACAGAGCTGAAGGAGCAGAATCTTTGTATGTTATTGAGGTTAAGCTGGTATATGTTCAAATTACAGCATTAGAACTTTTGGTTGTGAACTCCCATAACAACTACAAAGAAAATGTCTAAAGAATACATACAAAAGAAAATAAGAAAGAAATTTAAACATTTCACTACAAAAAAAAAAAAAACCTCAACTAAACACAAAATAATACAGTAATGCAGGAAATGAGGGACAAAAAAATCTATAAAGCATATAAAAAATAAATCCCAAGATGACAGAAGTAAATCCTTCTTCATGAGTATTAACTTTAATTATAAATGCATTAAACTTTCCAATCAAAACATGGAGATGGGCAGAACAGATTTAAGAAGTATGATCCAACTGTATGCTGTCTAAAAGAGACTCACTTTAGATGCAAAGATGAAAACAGGTTGAAACTGAAGGATGAAAAAGAGTACTCCATGCAAATACTAACCAAAAAGAGAAAGGGTGGATACAGTAATATGAGAAAAAAATCATTTAAATTTTAAAAGTTTACAACAAAGATATTATATACCAATAGGCTTACTACAACAAGAAGTTACAACAACTGGGTGCAATATTTATCTGGGAGGTGATGTCAGGATACAGGATTGAAGGAAGTGAGAGGAATGGGACAGAGAAGATAAATCCCCCTTTATCTAGACTGCTTCTGTAGACAACGTAGGTTTGACTCTGCATACTTCTATCTATTTTTGTAAGGAATTACTCCATATTCTTAAACAGTATTGTATATAGAATGCCTCCACAGCACTGTCCACACAAAGAGAATTCGCATAGCATGTGGATGTGGGGAAATGTGAAAGGGAATGCAAGAAAACTTTCTTCTCTCATTAGTTGGAAGTTTTTACATGGCATTCTCTTGGGGCCAGTTTCTATGGCTTTGGAGAAGACCCTGGGACAGAATAAGGAAGGGTGACTATAGCTTCAGAGGTAGAAAAGCCTGGCAGTTTGAGGGGAGTCTGAGCTTGAAGTATATTTTACAAGTGGGCTGAAGTACTGGTATACTCATTGAATAACTCAGTCTAATGATACACATGTAGGTAATTATAAATGGTGATAAGTGCACCAATAGAACTTTGCACAAGGGTTAGGGAGTTCAGGGGAGGGCGCTTAACTGAGCCTGGGAGTGGGAAGAGCAAGATGTTAGAGAAAGTTGAGATTTAAAAGATGAGTAGAATTTGGCTAGAAAAAGAGAAGAGAAGGACATTTCAGCAAAGAAGTATGTACAAAAGCAAACGCATTGAAGCAAGAAACAGGGGTAGGGGCATAGTATGTATGCGTGTGTGTGTGTGTGTGCATGCACATGCATGTGTGTGTGTGTAGCCACAGGCAGTTACTGGTGAATGAATGTGCTACCCAAGCAATGAAAAATGACAAGATTAGAGAAGTGTGAAAGTGTCACATGAGCCCTGAGTCCCAGGTTAAGGCATTGTTCCTTATGCAGAGGACAATGGGCAGCTAAAAAAGTATTAGGCAGAAAAGTCACCTGGATGTAGGACAAGATATGAAGGAGACAGATCAGACTGGCAGCCTCTGCAGTTGTCCAAGCAGGATATAGTAGAGACCTGAGCCACCCTTTTTTTTTTTTAAGTGAAGTCAATTGATGTGTAATTTGAAAGTCAGGTTTATTGAGGTATAATTTACCTTTTTAAGTGTACAGTTTGATGAGATTTGACAAATGTATGCCACTGCATACATTAAATGTACTTACTGCCACTACCAATACAGAACATTTCTGTTATAGGTTGAATCGTATCACCACAAAATTCATATTCTGAAGTCTATAGGAGACCAGAATATGCCACCCCAAAATATGCCTTTTTGGTATAAGGATTATTTTGAGCTAATTATTTTGAGAAACAGCAGACACAAGAGAATCTCTAAAGACAGAGCTTAAGTTGCCATTTATAAAGGAAATTTCCATCTATAAAGGAAATCTCCATTTGAGGGTGTCTCCCTCTTTATACCAGGAAGAGAAGGACTGTTTATCACAAGACACTCTTATCAATGGAGAAGGCACTGACTTAAATCTGTATAACGTTTAAATCATACCCTTGTTTATCACACTTTTCCTGGTCACCTTCCTATAACTTGCTTCCCTAGCCCCAAACCGTCTTTCCTTTGTGTTAGCCCAAGTTGGTAAATCCAAGTTCAATGACCCCTTTGAATTATTCATTCCTGTTTCTCCCCTATATATATGAAATATACATGTAAATAGACTTCTGTGGTTATTTTTCTCTTGTTAATCTGTTTTGTTACAGAGCCCCAGCCAGAAACCTAGAAAGGTAAAAGAAAACATACATTTTACTCCTCTTCAAGTCCTAACTTATAGTACCTCCAAATATGACCTTATTTGGAAAGAGGTTAATTGAAGATGTAATTAGTTAAGATGTGGTCCTACTAGAATTGGGTGGGCCCCTCATCAAATACGACCAATGTCATTATAAAAAGGGAAGAATTTAACACAGACACAAATAGGGAAAATGCCACATGAAGATGAAGGCTAAGATCAACGTGATGCATTATCTGCCATGCAGGGAACCCTAGAGACTGTAAACAAACCACCAGGGAGTAAGAGAGGAGCATGGAACAGATTCCCCTCCCAGCTGTCAGAAGAAATCTACCCTGTCAAAATTTTGATCTTAGACTTCTAGCCTCCACAGCTATGAGACCATAAATTTCTGTTCTTTAAACTACTCAATTTGTGGTACCTTGTTATTGCAGCTCTAGCAAACTAACACAGTATTCAATTCCCAAAAGTTGCTCTGTCCCCTTGCAGTCAATCCGTATCCCATTCTTGGTCCCTGACAACAAATCGACTGATTTCTGTCTGCATAGTTTTTCCTTTTGCACAATATCCTATTAAAAAAGGTAATAAAGTAGGTAGTAACATTTTGTGCCTGGCTTCTTCCA
Source organism: Theropithecus gelada (assembly GCF_003255815.1). Lineage (NCBI taxonomy): Eukaryota > Metazoa > Chordata > Mammalia > Primates > Cercopithecidae > Theropithecus > Theropithecus gelada. The sequence continues at coordinate 65,534,766 of NC_037685.1, read as the reverse complement.
TTTGGCATAATGCTGGGACTTCAATTTTGTTGCTGCATGTGTCAGCAGTCTGTTTCTTTTTATTACTGTGTGGGATTTCTTTGCAGGGATGTACCACGATTGGTTTATTCATTTACCAGTTGATAGATATTTGGTTTGTTTCCATTTTGGGGCCTTATGAATAAAGCTGATATTAATACATACATGTAGATCTTTTTGTGTGAGCCATTTTTGATGTTTTGAATTAATTTTTTTCTCTCTGATTTTATGGTGTTCCAAGTAGTTGAGCATTAGAGGTCATGTCAGCTACTGCAATTTAGGAAGTCTCAGGAATTGAGAAGGGCCAGCTCAAGTGGCTTCAACTGGATATGTCACCCCTAAGTCTCCCCTTCTGCTTTGGTGTTTCATTTAGTTTCATATGCAGTTTTCTCATCTGACTCAACATCTTAATTCCAGGCACTTGTGAGAAATTACATTGCTTGCAAAATGGCAGGAAGAAAAGATCAAATCTCTTTTGAATTTAAATTTGGAATAAAATGGAATTTTTGTTTAAATTCAATAGAAGCAGTTAACAAAGGAATACAGACATTAAAGATGTTTCATTAAAAGTACTCATAGTGCTACATTGAGTGATTCACAGTTTTGAGCATTTAAATGAGTCATATTCATCCAGTGCCTAAGCTAATTTCTATTATAAATGAAGTACTTAGAGAAATTGTGTTTACCAGCTAAGAACCATGTAAATTCTCCCCAGCTTAGGTTCTACCTCCTTCATGAAGACGTTCCGTAAGGCTCTTGCCTCAATATTTTACTCTCTAAATTCCCCCTTGAAAATTACAATACTACCCATTTGATCTCTCATAGCAAAATAACATATGCATCTGTATTCAATAGATTGTGTGTTGTGTGTGTGTGTGTGTGTGTGTAATATATGTTATGGGATTTAATCTCCAAAATGTCAGAAAGCACTCAAATAAAAAGAGCCAGGTAGAGATTTCTTAGTCTGTTTCGTGTTGCTATAACAGAATACCATAGGCTGGGTAACTTAGAAACAAAAGACATTGTTTCTCATGGTTCTAGAGGCTGGTAAGTCTAATAGCAAGGTGCCAGTGTCTGGCAAGGGCCTTTGTGCTGTGTCACTCCATGGCAGAAGGCAGAAGGGCAAGAGAACATAAGAGAGCAAGACAGAACTCACTTTTGTTTATTTATTTTTTTAAAAAACAAACCACTCCTGTGATAAGAATGTTAGTCCATTTATAAGGGCAGAGCCCTCATACACCAATAACTTCGTAAAAGTCCCACCTCTTAACACTGCTGCACTGGGAATTCAGTTTCCAACACATGAACTTTTAGGGATACACTCAAACCATAGCAAGAGATAATTTTACTATTCATGATTAAACAATTATAAAGCACTTGTCATTTTTTAAGTTACTTCTATGTGCTACAACTATGCTGACCAATTTTGATTTGTGCTTTCTCATTTATATTAGTTTAATTTAACCTAATTCTTATAACAACCTTACAGCATATTAAGGTGGTAGTGGTTAAGAGATAAAGTTTGGGATCAAAGAGAACTGGATTCTCATTTTGGCTCTGTTACTTTCTGGCTGTGTGATCTTGGAGAAGCTGCTTGATGTCTTAAAGCTTTTTTGTTTGTTAAATGTTAATACAGGCATCACAATCTCTCATGTTATAAAAAGGACAAATGAAGTAATGCATTTAAACAAACACTCAAAAATAAAAATTATACAGGTTAAGCAATACTCATCTGGAAATCCAAAATGCTCCAAAATATGAAACTTTTTGAGCAGCAATATGATGCCACGAGTTAAAAATTACACACATTAGTTACTGAACACAAACTTTGTTTCAGGCACAATATTTTTGTTTGTTTTTCTGAGACAGGGTCTTGCTCTGTCGCCCAGGCTGGAGTGCCGTGACATGGTCACAGCTAACTGCAGCCTCAACCTTCCAGGTTCAATAGATGCTTCCACCTCAGCTTCCCAAATAGCTGGTACTACAGGCACATGTCACCACACTTGGCTAATTTTTATTTTTTGTAGTGATGGGGTTTCGCCATGTTGCCCTGGCTGGTCTCTAACTCCTGGGTTCAAGTGATTCGCCTGTCTTGGCCTCCCAAAGTGCTGGAATTACAGGCATGAGCCACTACACCTGGTCATTACACAAAATTATTTAAAATATTATATAAAATTATCTTTAGGTTATATAGATAAGGTGTATATGAAACATAAATTCCATATTAAGACTTGTGTCCCATCCCCAACATATCTCATTAGGTATATGCAAATATTCCAAAATAAAAACAGATTGCAAAATGTGAAACCCTTCTTGCCATAAGCATTTCAGGGATACTAAACCTGTATTGCATATATAAGGAAATTAAGGCTCAGAGAGGTGAATTAATCTGTTCAAGATCACACAAAAGTGTCAGAAGTTAGGTAATGAGTCAAAGGACATTCATCCCAGACCTGACCTTATAATTGTCCACACCTTACACTTCTATTCTCTCCCCTGCAGCACTTGTCACACCTAAGTATTTATGCGAGATGCACTTTTAAATTCATTTGGAGCAAAGGAATTAATGCTCATAGTTAAAAAGGACACTCTCCAACTACACAACTATCTAGATAAGATTGGCTTACGCATTCAATTCCATACCTTCAGGAAGCATAAATTGCACTGAGATTTCCAAGTAATCCTAGAAGATCCATATTCCTATGGCCTCTTCTGCTTCTAGGTCTCTGCTTATTTGTATGGTATCTTGACTTCATACATATGGATCCAAACGAGATGCTGAGTTTCTTCATTGGCCTTTGTTGAAATAAAGTGTGGAGACTCATCCAAACTCTAGAGTTGATATGAAGATTACTTTAAACTGAAGATATTTTAGTTTCAGATGCAGAAACAACTTTGTTGCAGTTTCTCACATCTGACTAAAAGCAGAGACTTCCAAGAGTGAAGCTGCCATAAATCCTCTTGCTGGGGGTGCTTCACTCCAGGTAAGACCACTCACTCACGGTGGGATGAGAGATTGCATAAAAACATCATCACAAACTGTCATATGTTTCACTGGATCTTCTTAAAAGCCAATTTGTTTTTCCGAAAGCCCATTTGTTTTCCCATCGAAGCCCTTTCTCACTCCTCTCTTTTCTTTATTAAGTTGGGATATAAACCCCTATATCTAAATGTTCAGGAAGCCTCTTCATCTGAATGCTCCTGGATGCATAATAATCTTTTTTCCTGTTGATCTGCTGTTGCCCATTAATTTTCAGGCCCCTGATTACTGGAATTAAGTTGGCAGAGTGGAAGTTTTTCCTCTTAACAGAAGTTTCATGTGTGCTCACACATGTATGCTTAGATGACTTTCTTAAGAAGTAGCAAGGCACAGCAATGGTTCACTCTCAACTACTCCCTCTGTTATGAGGAAATTCATTCTTTCCTGACTTCTATATGCAGACATTTCCAAACAAGCCATCAAGCATCCCATGAGACAAAAACTCCTGTCCTTTTAAGGAACACTCTCCTTCAAAGGTAACCATGACTGCAAATAAAAATGTTTTCTGTTAAACATGCATATAGTTATTGCATTACTCGTGGACGTGTGCTGCACCATATTCCATTGTGACCTTATTGTTCTCTACTCTTCATGGCATAAGTAGTAATCTCATTAAGGGAACAAAAAGGTTACAACTTTTTCATATAGTTTAGTTGATTTGGGGATGGATCATATATTGTGGAGATATCTTCATAGTTAAAAATTTGTGAGGAATTTTCTGAGCACCTTCCTCTCAAAAGCTGAGGGTCTGCAGTATCTTTCCTATGCTGACATTTGCCATTTCTTTCTGTCTCTGCAAATGGTACCTTGATCCAAGTCACCAGCATCTCTCATCTGGACTACCACAATAGTCTCATAACCGGCTTCCACGTTTCCACATACCAATTAGTGATCTTTTAAAAGTGTAAGCCAAATGAGGTCACTCCATTACCTTTAGAATCTAAGCTCCCAATTCCAGCCTTCAAATCTTTCTCTTCAGCCCCATTCCATACCACTGTAACCCCTCCCACTGTTATCAAATAAAAGGTATTCTGTGCTAGAAGCCAATGCTATGACACCAGATTTTTGAGAAAGGAAAAGCTTTATATTGCAAGTTGACTTACAAGGAGACAGGAGTGTCAAGCTCAAATCTGCCCTGTTGGCTTCAAAGCAGCCAGTGGGTAAATTCTGAGATTAGTAGGTGATTGGTAGAAGGAAAGGAGAGGTCTGTAAGGTCCTTGACCATGTGCAGTTATCTCGTTGTACTATCTCATGGGTCACATGTGCAAACTCAGGGGGAGTTATTATAAAATAGGTGGTGGAAATTCAGGCTGTGACATCAGCAAGCTCATTCTATGCAGCCACCAGTCAGCCATATTGGTTCTAACCAATTTCAACCAGTTCTTTCATCTCTTAAGCAGAGGGAGTTTCAGTGTTTTGGCAAGGTGTTTCTTTTTTCATCTGCCATCCTGCAAACTCAATAATTTCTGTTTAGTAATTGGTTTCTTTACCTCTTTGGTTAAGCACAGCTTCACCATCACCTGCTCCAGCTACTTGTACTCTTCCTCTGACACACCTAGATCCTTATGGTCTCTACACTGGGGGTTTCCTCTGCCAGGAATGCTGTTCCCCTGGATCACATTACTCACTCCTTCTTATCAGTTAACTCCTAAATCTTGTGTCACCCCCTAATAGAGGCCACCTATCCCAGTCTCTCTCCCTTTACACCCAGTTTAATTTTCTTCAAAGAACTTCTCTCTAGCTGAAAGAAACATGTCATTAATCTGGGTGATTATTTATTATTGTTTTTACCACTAGAATATAAACTCCTTGAGATCAGGTAACTGGTCTGTTTTATTCACCTCTGTATTCCTTGTATATAAAACTTAGCACCTAGCACATAAAAGGTATTCGACAAATATCTGTTGAATTGTAGAATGAATGGCCTATCATCTTCATTTCTACTGTCAGTGGTCTATGACAATCTTTCATCTGAGCTATTGTTCTTTTCTCCTGAGCAACAGATATCAGTTTCCTCTATTTATTGTTATCAGTATTTGCTTTCACATACAGCAAGTCTGCTTATTTTACATCCCTCTTTAAAGACTTCTACTCACTTGCTATCGCCTGAAAAAAAATAAAAGAAAAAACTCTTTAGGTAGCATACAGGGGCCTTTGTGATCTAGGCCCTGCCCACCTTTTGAGGCTGCCATTCAACCACTCCTCCCCAACATGACACCCAGGGATGCTATGGTTGATTGAAACTGAACATCTTTCCAGTCAATTAATAAACTAAAAGTCATTAATACATCCCCAAGTAACAGAGATTGCATTTTTCCACTAATATGCAACAGCTTCCTAACTCTCTTTTGTGCTGCTATTCAAGCCTTTCCTCACTCTCCACAAAACCCGACCTTCCATTGAACCTCAGCCTCTCTCAGAGTATTCCACATCTTCCAACAATCTCTACCCCAGTTTTTAATCCTAACGTTCTAGAACTTAAAGCCCTTAACTCAGAGCTTCTTAACATGCAAATCCAATCTGTTTCTTTGCTGAGTTAATTTTAATTCAAAATTCAACCCACAAATTAATAATAAACAACATGAGTGACCTGGTTCCTAATGGCACCATCTTAGACTGAAAGAGTCAATGTGGTTTGCAAATTGGCTACAGGGGAGTGGCTATGAGCTTGTGGTCCTGTTCATATGGACATTAGGGATTCTGGCAAGTATTTGTAGCTCCAAATAAATGAGTTTCCTGCTAAGTGAGCCATCTGGGATCGCCCCCAGGAAGCTTCTAAAAGTCAAGAAAGTCTCTTGATGAAACAGCCTCTGCATCCCTAACACCAGCTGCCAGGTTCCCACCAGGTGATCTCCAAGTGTACCCCAAATAATACACACCATAATCTGACAAGCTTCAGTGTCAGAACAACCCACTTGTTCTTAAAAACCTCCTTTTTTTTCCTTGTCCAACCCAGCTTCTAACTTCTTTCTAACACTGATATTTCCATGGCAACAAATCCTTCCTTGTTCCTTAGGTAATGCTTCCCCAAACTTGTTTGTTTAGCTGTGGCCTCTTATCCCTCCTACTCATACCTAAAATACCAAGAAAATATATTAAGTAACATAACCCAAATGCCTGATGATTCTTAGTTGTTTCAATCCCAGTTTCCACTATTTCTTTTAAGATGTGTTTCTTCTGGTATAGTGAAATAAAACCAAGTTCCTGGAAATTCTGAGGACTTGGTAGCACTGCAATCTTATCTTCTCTGCAGTCTCTACGTGCTGATTTTGGACCTCGGGTTGATCATCTGCATTAAGAAAGACATTTGGATTTTTCTGGATTTCCACACATAGACCGAATTCCCACAATTAAAGGACTATCAAGAATTACTAGATCCATCCAGATAAGTGACACAGAATACTTACCTCATTCTTGAATTTCTCTGTACTTATGGAAACAGAGTAATATTCTACTTATGCAATATTCCTTGAGGAACTAATATAACAGAACATTACCTTAGACCAAAACAACAATAACTTTTTAAAACCCTATTCTATGGAAAAAATCCTGAACATTGTTGACAGTTGACTCTTTAGCAAGATGCAAAATATATGCACAGTAATGCTAAGATATTTTGGATTCTGCAATTTCCACTGAGGAAAGAGATGTTAGTACTACTCACTGCATCTGGTGGTTAATTTTGAATCAATTTGGCTGGATTAAGGGATACCCAGATGGCTGGTAAAACATATCTGGGTATGTCTGTGAGGATGTTTCCAGAAGAGAAAAGCATCTGAGTTGATATACTAAATGAAGACGATCCCCCTCAAATATGCAGAAGGGCAGCATTTAATCTGTTGGGTGCTCAGATAAAACAAAAAGGTGAAGGAAGGACAAATTCACTCTCTCCCTGGAGCTGAACCATCCATCTTCCTCTGCCCTGTGACATCAGAACTCAAGATTCTTGGGTCTTTGGATTCTGAGCCCTACACCAGAGCTTCCCCCCAGGTCTCAGGCCTTTGCCCTAGTTCCAGGCCTTTGGACTCAGACTGAATTACATTAGCTTCCCTGGTTCTCCAGTTTGTAGCCAGCATATCATGGGACTTTCTGGCCTCCATAAACATGCAAGCCAATTTCCAACAGATCCCATGTTATATATTTCTCTCTACAGGTATTCTATTAGTTCTCTTCCTCTGGAGAACCTGACCAATAAACACAGAATCTCATTGGTATGTTTTGTGAAAATTGGTTATGCTATCAAACATCTTAGCAGAGCACAGTTCATAAACTATGTCAGAGAAACATTTTATTACAAGTCACAGAATTTTAGTTTTGTGAAATTTTGAAGGGTTTAACTTTCTAAGACTTCTTCCAGGAACCCAAAATATCTGGCTGCTAAATAAGTCCGATCAAATCACGTATCTGGTATCTCAAAAATCTTTGCTTTGCTAGATACAGGCAGTAAAATGTATATGACTTCTCAAATAAATAATGTGTTAAATTCATGGCTTCATGGGACTCTCCAAATGACTGACAAGCCTTAAGGTTGCAGGCTGGCAGATATCTCATGCTGCTGAGGTTTTTCTTGAAGAGGTGAGGATTCCACAGGAGAATTCTAATAAGCAATCAAGTTTCAGCCCTTGAGCTTCTTAACAAGTGAGCCTAATGATTAGAGGAGGTATGAGAATACCAGCAGATCCACACCTGATTTGATTCTATGCATCAAATGTGGGTACATTTCTCCTTCCGTGTGTGTGTGTGTGTGTGTGCGTGCATGTATGTACATACATGCATGTACATGCACAGGAATAATGTACTTATCTTAGTTAGAGACAGCAGCTGGGGGTGGAAGGGAGGTGTGCATAGTCAGAGAGAACGTGTCCCTTCATATTTAAATTCAAGGTAATATCATACTTTAAAAGGATGGTACTATAGTAGCTAGATTAATGTGTGCAAATGATTTCAACTTTTTAGATGAGCCTTTTCCAACTGAGAGTCTGTGGCAGAATTAAGCCCCATATAAAATTGAATAACTATTTTCTCAACTCTCCCGAGGATGGTACTGTCTAAACAGTACCATTCTAGGTACACAGAAATAAATCAATTCATTACATATAAATGATGACATAGGGTATATATATGTATGTGTGTATATATGTGTGTGTGTGTGTATTATATATTTATAGATAAACTTGTATTTTATATTTATATATAATATACAATTACATATATAGAATTCTACAAAATATCAAATATTCTTCTGGCATGTTTTCCAGTGGAGACATTAAAATATTGGAAGAAAGTAAGTGAGGCAGGAGGAAGGGAAGAAAAAGGCCCATAAGAATGTCAGGAATGTTATCAAGAGCCCCAACTTTGCCATCTAAATGTGCTACTTTAAAAATGTTAATTGTATTATGGGCCACTTCAGCAGGAGGACTACTGTGAAACTAGGAAGGAAATGTTTGTGGAAAAATGAGTTCCAGGAAATATTCTTCTGCTTGCATATTAAAGAGCTCAGATCTATAGGACAACGACATTGGGAAGAGTTGCCTGGCTGGTATTCAGGCTGTGATTTTGCAGCATGGTAAGCATAGCCTTAGGTGATAATAAACGATAATGAATGAATATGTGCTCACCAGCAGGCACACAGAGTTGTGCTTTGGCTCAGAAGGGAAGGATATGCAAGGGACAGTGGTACAAAGCTAGTTTTTCTTTAGGGGATTCATTACAGTACAGCCTACTAACAACAAATGTGCTCCAAGGAAGCTCTGGACAGGTGTTAAGAATCTTTGTCTTAGTATATCAGTCAAACTCAATTAGCTATTGGTGACCCCATCGCTAATTTGACTACTGTTGGAAAGAAGCTGAATTGTGTATGGCAACTGGGTATTTCCTGAAGTGTTAAAGCCATGATTCTCAAAGTATGTTCCCTGGACCAGCATCAGGATCACCTGGGAACTTGTTTAAAATAAAACACACACACACACCCCCCTACTGAACTACAAACTCTAGGAATAAGTCCCTACAATCTGTGTTTTCTCAGGCCCTCCAGTTGATTCTCATGCTTGCCAAGGTTTGAGAACTACTGATGTAGAGAATAAAGACTAATTTTGGGCATATTAGTAATTCCTCTACCTTCTCAACAACATAAATTATATTTGTGTTTGTTGAGATTTTTTTTCACCTTTTTTACCCAAAACTTTCTATCCTCCTTTTCTTCTTTAGTTATATATAAACATAATTGCTATTTTTTTCTGAGAATTACAGCAGAATCCAAGGCACAAGGGTAGTCATATGATTAGCCAGATAATAATGGCACATACTAAGTTGGGCTATTCTTGTCAAGAAGGTTCCTGGCTGGGTGTGATGGCTCATGCCTGTAATCCCAGCACTTTGGAAGGCCAAGGTGCACAGATCACTCAAGGCTAGGAGTTTGAGACCAGCCTGGCCAACACTGTGAAATCCTGTCTCTTCTAAAAATACAAAAATTAAGTTGGGCGTGGTGGCACATGCCTGTAACCCCACCTACTCGAGAGGCTGAGGCAGGAGAATCGCTTAAGCCTGGGAGGCAGAGGTTGCAATAAGCTGAGATCACACCACTGCACTCCAGCCTGGATGACAGAGTGGGACTCCATCTCAAAAAAAGAAAAAAAGACGGTGGTGGGAGACCCAAAATGACTGAATAGGGGCAGCTTCAGTCTGCAGCTCCCAGTGAGACCAAGGCAAAAGGTAGGTGATTTCTGCATTTCCAACTGAGGTACCCAGTTCATCTCATTGGGACTGGTTAGACAGTGGGTGCAGCCCACAGAGGGTGAGCAGAAGCAGAATGGATCACTGCCTCACTCGGGAAGAACAAGGGGTCGGGGAACTCCCTCCCCTAGCCAGGAGAAGCCATGAGGGACTGTGTCATGAGGGACCGTGCCATGAGGAATGGTGCATTCTGGCCCAGATAGTATGCTTTTCCCATGGTTTTTGCAACTCGCAGACCAGGAGATTCCCTTGGGTGCCTACACCACCAGCTCCCTGGATTTCAAGCACAAAACTGGGCAGCCCTTTGGGCAGACACTGAGCTAGCTGCAGGATTTTTTTTTTCATACCCCAATGGTGTCTGGAATCCCAGTGAGACAGGACCATTCACTCCTCTGGAAAGGGGGCTGAAGTCAGGGAGCCAAGTGATCTTGCTCAGCGGGTCCCACCCCCATGGAGCCCAGCCAGCTAAGATCCACTGGCTTAAAATTCTCGCTACCAGCACAGCAGTCAGAAGTCAACCTGGCATGCTCAAGCTTGGTGGGGGGAGGGGTGGGGGGAGGGGTGGGGGAGCGGGCGTTCACCATTGCTGAGGCTTGAATAGGCCGTTTTCCCCTCACAGTGTAAACAAAGTCGCTGGGAAGTTCGGACTGGGTAGAACCCACTGCAGCATGGCAAAGCCACTGTAGCCAGAATGCCTCTCTAGATTCCTCCCCTCTGGGCAGGGCATCTCTGAAAGAAAGGCAGCAGTCCCAGTCAGGGGCTTATAGATAAAACTCACATCTCCTTTGAACAGAGCACCTGGGGGAAGGGGTGGCTGTGGGTGCAGCTTCAGCAGACTTAAATATTCCTGCCTGCTGGGTCTGAAGAGAGCAGTGGATCTCCCAGCACAGTGCTCAAGCTCTGCTAAGGGACAGACTGCCTCCTCAAGTGGGTCCCTGACCCCCGTGCCTCCTGAAATATGGGATTATGTGAAAAGACCAAACCTACGATCGATTGGTGTACCTGAAAGTGACGAGGAGAATGGAACCAAGTTGGAAAACACACTTCAGGACATTATTCAGGAGAATTCCCCAACCTAGCAAGACCGGACAATATTCAAATCCAGAAAACACAGAGAGCACCACTAAGATATTCCTTGAGAAGAGCAATCCCAAGACATAATTGTCAGATTCATCAAGGTTGAAATGAAGGAAAAAATGTTATGGGCAGCCAGAGAGAAACGTCAGGTTACTTACAAAGGGAAGCCCTTCAGACTAACAGTGGATCTCTCTGCAGAAACCCTACAAGCCAGAAGACAGTGGGGGCAAATATTCAACATTCTTAAAGAAAAGAATTTTCAACCCAGAATTTCATATCAAAACTAAGCTTCATAAGCGAAGGAGAAAAAAACCCTTTACAAACAAGCAAATGCTGAGGGATTCTGTCACCACCAGGCCTGCCTTACAAGAATGCCTGAAGGAAGCTCTAAATATGGAAAGGAAAAACCAGGACCAGCCACTGCAAAAACATACCAAAATATAAAGGCCAACGACACTGTGAATAAACTGCAACTAATTTGCAAAATAACCAGCTAGCATCACGATGACAGGATCAAATTCACACATAACAATATATAGCCTTAAATGTAAATGGTCTAAATGCCCCAATTAAAAGACAAAGACTGGCAAATTGGATACAGTCAAGACCCATTGGTATGCTGTATTCAGGAGACCCATCTCACATGCAAAGATATACATAGGCTCAAAATAAAGGGAGGGAGGAATACTCACCAAGCAAGTGGACAGCAAAAAAGCAGGTATTCCAATCCTAGTCTCTGACAAAATAGAATTTAAACTGACAAAGACCAAAAAAGACAAAGAAGAGCAGTACACAATGGTAAAGGGATCAATGCAACAAGAAGAGCTAACTATCCTAAATATATATGCACCCAATACAGGAGCACCCAGATTCATAAAGCAAGTTGTTAGAGACCTACAAAGAGACTTAGACTTCCACACAATAATAGTGGGAAACATTAATACCCCACAGTCAGTAGTAGACAGATCAACGAGACAGAAAATTAGCAAGGATATTCAGGACTTGAACTCAGCTCTGGACCAAGCAGATCTAATACATATCTACAAAACTCCTCACCCCAAATAAACAGAATATATATTCTTCTCAGCACCACATTGCACTTATTCTAAAATTGACCACATAATTGGAAGTAAAACACTCCTCAGCCAAGGCAAAAGAATGGAAATCATAACGGTCTCTCAGACCAGAGTGCAATCAAATTAGAACTCAGGATTTAAAAACTGACTCAAAACTGCACAAGCGTATGGAAACTGAACAACCTACTCCTGAATGACTACTGGGTAAATAATGATATTAAGTCAGAAATAAGTAAGTTCTTTGAAAACTATGAGAACAAAGACACAACGTACCAGAATTTCTGGGACACAGCTAAAGTGGTGTTTAGAGGGAAATTTATAGCACTAAATGCCCATGGGAGAAAGTGGGAAAGGTCTAAAATCAACACCCTAACATCACAATGAAAAGAACTAGAGAAGCAAGCACAAACAAATTCAAAATCCAGCAGAAGACAAGAAATAACTAAGATCAGAGTAGAACTGAAGGTGATGGAGACACAACAAACCCTTCAAAAAATCAATGAATCCAAGAGCTAGTTTTCTGAAAAGATTAACAAAATAGATAGACCACTAGCCAGACTAATAAAGAAGAAAAGAGAAAAGACTCAAATAGACACAATAGAAGATGATAAAGCGGATATCACCACTGATCCCACAGAAATACAAACTACCATCAGAGAATACTATAAACACCTCTATGCAAATAAACTAGAAAATCTAGAAGAAATGGATAAATTCCTGGACACATACACCCTCCCAAGACTAAACTAAGAAGAAGTCGAATCCCTCAATAGACCAATAACAAGCTCCAAAATTGAGGCAGTAATTAATAGCCTACCAACCACAAAAAGCCCAGGACCATACGAATTCACAGCCGAATTCTACCAAAGGTACAAAGAGGAGGTGGTACTATTCCTTCTGAAATTATTCCTAACAATAGCAACAGAGAGACTCCTCCCTAACCATTTTATGAGGCCAGCATTATCCTGATACTGACACCTGGCAGAGACACAACAAAAAAAGAAAATTTCAGGCCAATATCCCTGATGAACATCAATGCGAAAATCCTCAATAAAATACTGGCAAACCGAATCCAGCAGTACATCAAAAGGCTTATCCACCATGATCAACTTGACTTCATCCCTGGGATGCAAGGCTGGTTCAACATATGCAAGTCAAAAACATAATCCATCACATAAACAGAACCAATGACAAAAACCACATGATTATCTCAATAGATGCAGAAAAGGCCTTTGATAAAATTCAACACTGCTTCAGGCTAAAAACACTCAATAAATTAGGTATTGATTGAACATATCTCAAAATAATAAAAGCTACTTATGGCAAACCCACAGCCAATATCATACTGAATGGGCAAAAGCTGGAAGCAATCCCTCTGAAAACTGGCACAAGACAAGGGCATACTATGCCCTCTCTCCCCACTCCTATTCAACATAGTGTTGGAAGTTCTGGCCAGGGCAATCAGGTAAGAGTAAGAAATAAAGAGTATTCAAACAGGAAGGCAGGAAGTCAAATTGTCTGTGTTTGCAGATGACATAATTGCATATTTATAAAACCTCATTGTCTCAGCCCAAAAACTCCTTAAGCTGATAAGCAACTTCAGCAAAGTCTCAGGATACAAAATCAATATGCAAAAATCACAAGCATTCCTATACACAAATAATAGACAAACAGAGCCAAATCATGAGTGAACTCCCATTCACAATTGCTACAAAGAGAATAAAATACCTAGGAATACAATTTACAAGGGATGTGAAGGACCTCTTCAAGGAGAACTATAAACCACTGCTCAATGAAATAAAAGAGGACACAAAAGAATGGAAGGCCATTCCATGCTTATGGATAGGAAGAATCAATATATTGAAAACGGCCATACTGCCCAAGGTAATTTATAGATTCAATGCCATCCCTATCAAGCTACTCTTTCTTCACAGAATTGGGAAAAAACTACTTTAAAGTTCATATGGACCCAAAAAAGAGCCCGCATTGCCGAGACAATCGTAAGCCAAAAGAATAAAGCTGGAGGCATCACGCTACCTGACTTCAAACTATACTACAAGGTTTCAGCAACCAAAACAGCATGCTACTGGTACCAAAACAGAGATATAGACCAATGCAACAGAACAGAGGCCTCAAAAATAACACCACACATCTACAACCATCTGATCTTTGACAAACCTGACAAAAACAAGCAATGAGGAAAGGATTCCCTATTTAATAAATGGTGCTGGGAAAATTGGCTAGTCATATGCAGAAAACTGAAACTGGACCCCTTCCTTACACCTTATAGAAAAATTAACTGAAGATGGATTAAGAACTTAAACGTAAGACCTAAAACCATAAAAATCCTAGAAGAAAACCTAGGCAATACCGTTCAGGACATAGACATGGGCAAACACTTCATGACTAAAACACCAAAAACAATTGCAACAAAAACCAAAACTGACAAATGGGATCTAATTAAACTAAAGAGTTCTGCACAGCAAAAGAAACTAGCATCAGAGTGAACAGGCAACCTACAGAATAGGAGAAAATGTTTGCAATCTATCCATCTGACACAGGGCTAATATCCAGAATCTACAAAGAACTTAAACAAATTTACAAGAAAAAAACAACCCCATCAAAAAGTGGGCAAAGGATATGAACAGACACTTCTCAAAAGAAGACATTTATGTGGCCAACATATGAAAAAAAAAGCTCAATCAAATCAAAACCACAATGAGATACCATCTCAGGCTAGTTGGAATGACAGCCATTAAAAAGTCAGGAAACAACAGATGCTGGAGAGGATATAGAGAAATAGGAATGCTTTTACACTGTTGGAGTGTAAATTAGTTCAACCATCATGGAAAGCAGTATGGCGATTCCTCAAGGATCTAGAACCAGAAATAGCATTTGACCCAGCAACCCCATTACTGGGTATATACCCAAAGGATTATAAATCATTCTACTATAAAGACACATGCACATGTATGTTTATTACAGCACTATTTACAATAGCAAAGACTTGGAACCAACCCAAATGCCCATCCATAATAGACTGAATAAAGAAAATGTGGCACATACACCCTATCGAATACTATGTAGCCATAAAAAAGAACGAGTTCACACCCTTTGCAGGGACATGGATGAAGCTGGAAATCATCATTTTCAGCAAACTAACACAGGAACAGAAATACAAACACCACATGTTCTCACTCATAAGTGGCAGTCAAACAATGAGAACGCATTGATATAGGGAGGGGAACATCACACACCAGGGCCTGTCAGGGGCTGGGGGGCAAGGGGAGGCATAGCATTAGGAGAAATACTAATAATGCATGTGGGGCTTAAAACCTAGATAATGGGTTGATGGGTGCAGCAAACCACCATGGCACATGTATACCTATGTAAAAAACCTTCACGTTCTGCACATGTATCCCAGAACTTAAAGCATAATATATATAATTTATACAATATTTATACTTTATATATATATAGTATAAAATAAAAGTAGTTTAGTAAAAACCTAGTCTTCAAGATTGAGATCTATAATCTAAAATCTGAATTTAAAATATTACTGTTAGCCAATAATTTTCTCCCTTTAAAAAAATATGTATTTCCTATCTCTAACTGAACCAGACTAGAAGAAATGATAAACCTGCAGCAATAAACATCCTAGCATCCGGATTGTGGTTTTTCCACTTGGTCTGTGTATGGTATGCTGCTATAACAAAATCTGTAGTTAGGTAATTTATAAAGAACAGAAATTTATTTTTTCACAGTTCTGGAACTGGGAAGTCTAAGATCAAGGCAACAGGAGGTCTGGTTGTCTGGCAAGGGCTGCTTTCTGCTTTTAAGATGGCACCTCATTGCTGTTTCCTCCAAAGGGCAGGAACACTGTGTCCTCACACACATCTATTCACTTATTTATTTGTTTATTTAATGAGTGCCCTGGTAAATTTCAGTGTTGACAAATCAGTTTCTTTTCTTTTCTCCTCCTTTTTGTTTTCTTTTTTTAAGATACGGTCTCACTCTGTCAACCAGGCTGGAGAGTAATGGTACAATCATGGCCCAATGCAGCCTTGACTTTCTGGGCTCAAGCAATCCTCCCAACTCAGCCTCCAAAGTATCTGGGATTACAGGCATGTGACATCATGTCCAGCTAATTTTTTTTTTTTTTTTTTTTTAGAGACAGGGTCTGGCTATGTTGCCCAGGCTTGTCTCAAACTTGTAGGCTCAAGCAGTCCTCCCACCTCAGCATTCCAAAGTGTTGGGATTACAGGTGTGAGCCACTGCACCTAGCCTCTCTTACTATTTTTTAAGGACAAAGGCATTATTTACTCACATGGGTGCACATTGGCTTATTTTATATAACTTTATTGAGATTTGATTCACATCCCATGCATCTTACCCATTTAAAATACGTTATTCCATATTGTTTACTGAATTACAGAAATGTGTAACCATCACTACAATCTCCTACTTTTAAAGTATCTTTTTCTAGTATTATTTCAGTGTCATCTTTTTTTATATATTAAATACATTTTGATATGTTGAAAGTATTATTGATTTTGATGCTCAAATTGTTCAATTTAGCCATTGTCCCTTTCTCCCAGGCCTGGCAACCACTGATCTACTTTTTTTTGTAGTTGAGATGGAGTCGCTCTCTGTCGCCCAGGCTGGAGTGCAGTGGCATGATCTCGGCTCATTGCAAGCTCCACCTCCCGGGTTCATGCCTTTCTCCTGCCTCAGCCTCCCAACTAACTGGTACTACAGGCACCCGCCACCACACCTGGCTAATTTTTTGTATTTTTAGTAGAGATGGGGTTTCATCGTGTTAGCCAGGATGGTCTCGATCTCCTGACCTTGGCCTCCCAAAGTGCTGGGATTACAGGCTTGAGCCACCTCGCCTGGCCTAATCTACTTTCTGTCTCTATGGATTGCCTATTGTGGAGATTTCATATAAATGAAATTATATACTTTGTTGCCTTTTGCATGAATTCTTTAACTTAGCATAATGTTTTCAAGGTTCATTCTGATTTGTAGCAGGTATCAGTACTTCATTCCTTTTTATGGCTAATAGTTCATTATATAAATATGCCAGATTTTACGTATCCATTAATAAGTTGTTGAATATGTGAGTTGTTTCTCTTTTTTGACTATAATGAATAATGATACTATGAACATTTGTGGGTACTTTTTTGCATGGAAACATGTTTTCAGTTGAGTATATACCTAGGATAGGAATTGCTAAGTTGTATGACAATTGTATGTTAGCCCTTTTAAGGAACTACCAAAATGTTTTGCAAAGAGATCGTACCACTCTACAGCCCCACCAGCAATATATGAGGATCCCTACACATTCTCGCCAACACTTGTTATTGTCTTTTTTTTAATAGCCATCCTGGCGGATTTGATGTGTTATCTCACTGTGGGGTTTTGTTTGTTTTGTTTTATATTTTATTGCTTCTCTGTTGTTCCTGTAGATCACTGTGGCTTTGATATGCATTTCCCTAATGGTGTTGTACATCTTCTCTTGTGCCTACTGTCTATTTGCAAATGTTCTTTGTTGATTGAAAAGACTCAAATCCTTTGCTCATTTTTAATGGGGGTATTCGTATTTTTATTATTGAGTTTTAAGAGTTCTAGACACAACTCCTTTATCATACATATTATTTATAAACATGTTCTCCTATCCTGTTGTTCTCTATTAACTTTCTTGTTGATATTGTTTACAGTATAAAGTTTTATAAATTCTGATGTGTTCCAAAAAAAAAAAAAAAGCAGCGTTTCTGACATCGTGATCTGTGGTCTAGCAACTTCTCAGACCACTGGGTCACATGGTCTCCCTCCTCTAACAGATTTCTACTTCCATGCCAGGTGGGGCTGCTAGATTTAGCCAATAAAAATATGGGCCACTCAATTAAATTTGAATTTCAGATAACTAACTTTTTTTTAGTATAAGTACATCTTAAGCAATGTTTAGGATATATTGATACTTAGAAAGTATTCATTGTTTATCTGAAAATCAAATTTAACTGGGTTGCCTGCATTTTATTTGGCAGCTCTAACTCCAGCCCTCTAACCCAGGGACAATGAACAGCATAAGTAAAGAGAAAGCTCTGAAGTCTAAGACTTCAACACACATGTACTTTCTCTATGAAGTAATGAAAAGTAAATGGTATCTCTGGCATATCCTTCACTATGAAAAGGATTCACAAATAGATGGCCCTTGGAGGTGAAGTACTAGATGGTTCCCATCCTCTTCCTCGCCACAGGCTACCCAGTTAGTTTACTCCTTGCCCTGAAGCAAGGCAAGGCTGGGATGCGGGGTAACTCTCTGTGTGTGCATGCGTGTGCATATGCATGCTTGAGGTAGAGAAGAAAGTGTTCCAAGGCCATTTCCTACTGTATTATTTGTAGTCAGTTTTTAGAACGTTCAGCTTTCTCACCCATAAGAAAGAAAATTACCTCATAGGGCTTCTGGCATATCAAGTAAAATATTTTTGAAAGTGCTTGGTAAACCATGATACAGTAGAAAGTGCATGGGCTTTGGCATCAAATAGACCACAGAATGAATCTCAGTTCAGAGACGTATAAGCTGAGCAAGTTATTTAAATCTCTGAATGAGTTTCCTCATCTGTAAAGCAGGGATAACAACACCTACCTCCAACGTTGTTATCTGCAGAAATAATGTATAAAAAGTTTCAGGAAGGAGGCACCACAGACAGTACATGGGCCTATATGTTATGGGCTGAAGTTTTGGAACTTTGGGTAGTATAAAACTCAATCTCTTTTCTTGCTCCAGGTTATTAAGTGCCTATGACTTGATTTTAATAAGATCAGGATCTGATTCTATTCTTTTAAAAGTAATTAAAGCCAGCATAGATTTCTTTTTTTAAATTTGCCACTCAGACTGCAGGATCTGATGCCCTCATTAATGATTTCAAGAACTACTTAGAATGTATTAGAGCAGGGTGACCAGTTTAAATAATTTACAGTCGGCTTAGATTACTCTCTTATATCCAGGATGGAAAGTAGCCCACATTATCGTCTTGGAAGACCTGAGGCTGAGGGTATTTGATTTGAATAAATTAAGCAGGAAAAAAAATCTACATTAATTTGCAATGGAGTAATTGATATAGTAATATCTATTATTAATTTCCATTTGCAACTGGATTAACTATGTAAATATATACATGCCTTGCAGTGTGTCAGGATAACAGGATAGGTAGGGAAATGATTTCCGGTCCAGTCTGCCTGTACAGATTTCTTGGGAATGATGGCCTTAACTAGCAAGTTAACTACACAAAGCAATTACGTTGAGTTATGTTGAGTTACATTGAGTTACCATATTGTACAGCCATGTTTAGCCATTAATTGGCTCATCCTCCTGCATCCAGTCCTCCTGAGTAAAAGGAATTTTGAAAAGCAGATTAAGAATGTATGTGAGAGGTATATTCTTTCAGTGGAATCTACCATAAAATGCAATCTTACAGAAAATCACACCTGACTTATGGCCAATGAATATTTTCTTTTTCAGGTTCCAATTTGGGACCACTTACCCATTTTAGTTTCTTTTTTTAATGAGTTGCCTTTCATTCAACTCGGCAGGACAACAAATGTAAACAATGTGTTCTGAACGTTCGGATGTGAAGGAATTAAAAAACAGGCAGCCACATCACCAAAACCTCAGTGAAAACTCTACAGAGAACCCCAGAGTACTCATTAGTCCTCTATGCCACTATCAAGTAATGCACATTTCAGTCTCGGCAATGCCACTATGTGACTTGAGCCATTTATTTTTTCTACTTTGAGTCTTAGAGCCTTAATCTAGAAAGTGAGAAAAGTGAAGAATTTGGGGCCTATATTACTTTGCTGGTGATGTCCAACCAAGTACCACCAACTGGGTGGCTTAAACAACAGAAGTATGATTCCTCACCATTGCAGTGGCTACAAATCTGAGATCAAGGTGTCAGTAGGGTTGGTTTCTCCTGAGGCCTCTCTCCTTAGCTTGCAGGTGGCTGCCTTTTCCTTCTGTCTTCACATGGTCTTTTCCCTGTGTGTGTCTGTATCCTAATCTCCAATTCTAACAGGACGCCAGTCATATTGGACTAGGGCCCACCCATGTGACCTCGTTTTATCTTAATGACCTCCTGAAAAGTCCTATTTCCACATAATAGTCAAGTTTCTGAGGTACTGGGGGTTAGGATTTCAACCAACGAAAATTTTGCAGACATAATTCAGCTCATTAACAGGGTTTGACTCACCCTTCTCTCCAATATCAACTAATCTCGTGTTAGTCACTTGTTGCTGATGTAAACAAAGTACCAACACATCCATTCTTACAGTTCTTGTGGTCAGAAGTCTGACATCAAGTGGGCAAGATCAAGCATTGGCGGGGCTGTGTTCTCTCTGAAGGCTCTAGGGGAGAATCTATTTCCTTGCTTTTTAGAGGCCACACGCATTTGTTGGCTCATGGCCCCTTCTTCCATCTTCAAAGCCAGTAATATGGAACTGAGTCCTTTTCACTCCGCCACCTCCGATTCTTTCTTTCAGTTCCTTCTTCTACTTACGGGGTCCCTTGTCCTTACAGTGGACTGCCTCAAAACTGTATTTGTCTCCAAGAACAGCCATACAAATTACCACAAATGGGGCTGCTTTAAACAACAGAAATGCATTCTTTCACTGTTCTAAGGCTAGAAGTTTATTTTTTAAAATTTCTTTTATAGAAGGCTAGAAGTTTAAAATCAAGGTGTTGGCAGGCCCAGGCGCTCTCTGAAAACCCTAGGGGAGCATTCTTTCATGCCTCTTTCCACGTTCTAGTGGCTGCCAGCAATTGTTGGCATTCTTTGCTTGTAGAAGCATCCCTCTAATCTATGTCTCCATCTGCACATAGAACTCTCTGCATGTGTTTCTACATCGGAATTCTCTTCTTATAGGAATATCAGTCATATTGGATTCAGGACTTAACCTAGCCCAGTATGACCTCATCTTGCCATGTTTACATCTACAAAGGCCCTATTTTCAAATAAGGCCACATGCAGGTGGTTTCAGGTGGACACAAATCTGGAGGGAGATACTATTCAACCCAGTACAGAACCTCAATTCCATCTGCAGCCTTAATTCCCCTTAGTCATGCAATCTAATATATTCATAGGTTCCAGTGATTAGGAGATAGACATCTTGGGGGCTGGGGTGGTTGAGGGATTCTTCTGCCTACTACAAATCTGATAAATAGATCAGCGCTTGCTGTATCTCCAAGAAACCTTTATATTTTGTCCAGCCTCCTATCAACAGTCCTCCTCTCACTAACCTCTGTTGTACAGTTTTGCAGTAAGAGATACAGCCATAATTAGCACCATGGGGAAATCACTCTCCTCAAGTAGACACTCATACTGTTACTGTTCAATGTATGAAACTGATCATCAATCCATGATTCCTTAATGGTCTTTTTCTGTTTCTCTCCTGCTTCTCTCCTACTGCTCTGTGGCACTGCTTCTCTCCTGCTGCTTCTCTCCTTCTGCTTCTCTCCTGCTGCACTGTGACACTCTTCACTCACCACCTCCATTTTTTTTCCCCCCAAGACAAAGTCTTGCTCTGTTACCCAGGCTGGAGTGCAGTGGTACAATCTTGGCTCACCACAATCTCTGCCTCCCAAGTTCAAGCAATTCTCGTTCCTCAGTCTCCTAAGTAGCTGAGACTATAGGCGCCCACCACCATGCCCAGCTAATTTGGGTATTTTTAGTAGAGACGGGGTTTCACCATGTTGGCCAGGCTGGTCTCGAACTCCTGACCTCAAGTGATCCACCCTCCTTGGCCCCTAAAGTGCTGGGATTACAGGCATGAGCCACTGCGCCCAGTCAACACCTCCATTTTTGACATGGCAGAAGCTTTACTTTAGTCAGTTCCCTGTGCATAGAATTTCTTTTTATTCCCACTTAAACTATTCTAATCGATCATGGAAAAACCATATATTTCAACTTTTTCTCCTTTAAACTTGTCCTAAGTAGGTAGTAGATAACCTAATTCTGACACACAATCCATGCGTTCATTATCCATAGAAGCTGCCAGAAAATTGCTGCAACTTCTTTGACAGTCTTCTCGTTGAGGGTTAGAGTCTATATCCCTTCCCCTTGAATCTGAGTGGCTGTATGATTGCTTTGATTAGCAGAGTCATATGGAGGTGATCCGTGTGAGCCTCATGAGGCTCAGTCATAAAAGGGTATGCCACTTCTGCCTGACTGAGTTGGAATGCTCTTTCTTATGAGGGCCTCTCTCAAAACATTCCCTCTTGGGCCTGAGTTCCATGCTTTGAGAAGTCCATATACAGAGGTCACATGTAGCTGATTAAGTCTCAGAGTCCCAGCTAAACTCATCTTCAGCCATCCCAGGGCAGGGGCCAGACATGTGAGTGAAAAGGTCTTAGAAGTGGATCCTCCAGACCCCAGCTATGTGGGTCTTCCCAACAGAGGTTGTGAAGAAAATCTCCTTATTCAATATTTGATTTCTAAAAATGGCTTCCTTGGTCCACTTCTGAGGAAGTCTCACTAACTTCTATAAAGATGCATTTTCTTTCTTTGTGGATAAATTTCAACTCGTTATGCTGAGTGAGAAAAGTCAAACTTAAAAGGGTACATACATATGCCATGCGTGATTCCATCAATATGACATTTTAGAGCTGGCACATTTACTCTATGAGAATAGAATATGATCAGTGGTTGCTTGGAGAGGTGTTTGTGATTATCTGAGAAGGGTCACAAAGGTGATAAGGAGTTGGAAATGCCTATATCTTGATAAGGATGTGTTTTAGTCCATTTTCTGTTGCTTATAATAGAACATCTGAAACTGAGTAATTTATAAAGAAAACGAATTTCTTACAGTTATGAAAGCTGAGAAGTCTGAGGTCAAGGAGCCACATCTAGTAGGAGCCTCCTTGGTGGTGTGGACTCTCTGAAGTCCTGAGGTGGTGCAGGGTATCACCGAGCAGTGGGGCTGAGCATGCTAACATGCTAGCCCAGGTCTCTCTTCTTCTTACAAAGCCACCAGTCCCACTCCCATAATGACCCATTAATCCATTAATACATGAATAGCTTGATCCATTCATGCGGGCAGAGCTCTGATGATTCAATCATCTCTTAAAGACTCCACCTCTCAATACTGCCACATTAGGGATTACGTTTCCAACACATGAAATTTGGTGGACTTATTCAAACTATAGCAGGCTGTATATTACATGGCGGGGGGGGGGGCTCTACATTTTTAAAATGGATCAAATTATATTTTTTAAATCAGCATATTTCAGTATATAAATTATCCTTCAATTTTAACCACTAAAAAGTATGTAATAGCCTGAAGTCTGAAGTATATAAAATATAAATGATTAACTTTTATAAAAATACAGTTAGCTTGTAAAGAGTTGGGAGTTTACACGGTTCCTTCTGTTAGCACTGTGCCTCTTGGATTATCAATGGAAACTATGATTTACTGAGATAATTAATAGCTAAGAAATACAAATATTACCCTTTAAAATGTTTAAAATACGTCACTTTGCTTTTCAATCACAAATATAATTCCTGTTCATTGTATAAATGTTAAAAAACATAAAACAACTTAAAAGCAAAAAAATATGTGATCTCAGTCACAGCCTTTGGGATAAGCAAATGTCTATGTTTTATTAATATCAGTCCAGAAAATTGCAGGTGCAAATATTAGTGCAACGATACCACTACCTTCTTGCTATGTGCATGCGTGTGAGTAGGGGGCGTGTATAGTCAAAGGTGTGTGCATCAGCACAGCTCCGCAGCCCCGAGAATGCTGCCTAACTGGGAAACTAATTTCCCTCCATCCCACTGTGATCTCTACTTCAAGGGCACTGATGATCATTTTATTATTTGGAATCTGACCCAATGAGTCTTAACTGAACTTCACATTTACCCAACAATTTAGGTTGATAGGTTTTTGTGTCATCCGTTCCTCTTCCACACAAGAAAAATAAAAACATTAAGCTACAATTTTAAGCATCTGGGAGATGAGAGTAAGGGTTGGGAATGACCTCATTGTATCTGGATGACTTCTCACACATTTCCTGTTAGTTCACCACATCAGCTACTCAATTCAACACTACTGTACCTTAGCCAAGTTAATGTTGCATTGATCTTGATTTATGCGTCCTAATGGTCATTTATGCAGATCATTCAGATAAGAAAGAAAATAATAATTAGTGAGCCCAGACACAAATATTTGATTTTCTAAAATTTTATAATTTACCTTACTGTAAGGCAGTAGCAACACCCTGCCTTAATGCCTGCCTGGTTTCTAAATACACACTCTGATATGAAAAACACTGGGTCTGCAATGTTAATACAAAATAGATGTGAGTGAACAGGGATGCTGCTGTGAGAACACTGATGACGGAAATAAAAATTACTATTATAATAAGATGTCACCCATGGTTAACAGGTTAATAAAACACATCTCTTCATTTCAAATTGCATAAAGGCAGAACTTATTTGGATTCTTCCTCAGAATACTGGCAAACAGAGAGTGGGAAACAACATACTGATTTTTAAACTGCTCTTTTTATGTGTAGTTCAGCTTCCATAAAATCCCTCTAAAATGTGCTAGATCTAACTGATCCCTCGTCTTCCTGTGAAAAGACCAATCCTTTACACAAAGACTGCTCAGATTTCTTATTTGTAAAGTGCACTAGTAACACCTGCCCCATAGGATTGTGCTTAGAGCACATTAATGAATACAATTCATTCATAAAGTCTTCGTTGAGCCCCTCTATATGCGTGTACTGTTCTCAGTCCTGAAGGCGTCGTGGTGAGCATGGCAGATAAGATGCCATCTACATTCTAGAAACGGTGGATCAGTGAGGAATGTGGTTGTGAGTACATCAATGTGCTCTAAAAACCACTCTGCCTAAACTTTACATTCACGTATACCCAGGGCCACAGGAAAGAAAGCACTTGTGTTGACTTTGCACCGCTCCTGTTGGGTAACACCGCTTTGCAGTCTGTCCCTCCTAGGTCCTTCACAACCAATGAATGCCTCCCTCCTTTGTGGCTCAGGTTAAATTTCATATTTGCCTAAGAAAAACACAGAATCTTGGGAAACTTTAGCCTATTACAGACGCTAAGGAGGAACAGTCTATCTGCTTCTTATTTCTGTTAAAACACACACAAACTGCAGTGTGGGCAGACAATGTTACCTTGGTGATTTCCTTCCCTCTGTTCTCAGCTAAAATTGTGCAAGGCTAATATGAGCACCTGAGTTCTACAAGAGAGGACACAATTTAGACAGGGAAGCTATCAGAGAGCAGGGGAAGGAATGGGGCCTTCCACAGGCTGAATGCTAACCAGATTAAAATGTGTGCAAGGAAATTACACTTACACATTTTAATCTGAGGCGACTGAGCTGGTGCACATTCTCTTAGCTGAAAGGAATGGCGGAAATGAGCTCATTTGAGTAGTGTGGGGACAGTGGCCTCACTCTTGCCTTCCCGCGCCATCCCCTTACGTTGCACAGTATCCTGCAGAGTGATCATTTTTCTCCCTCGTGGAAATAAGGGTTGCTTAAAAGGGCCAGAAGGTACAGCTGATTCCAAGTGAAGCTGACTCAGACTGATGGAGGAAAATGAAGAGTAAATGCAATTTCATTTCAGGTTTCTGAAAGCTATTTACAAATGAGAGCAAAAAACACCATAGAAATCATGAGCAATGCAGTATGCAGTGTCCCCAGATAGATGATTAAGATGGAATGGATTCACTTAGTAACACCAACTGAATATTCAGGGACTGTCAGGAAGCCAGCCTGGAGGAGCTGAGATGCTGCCAAGCCGAGCGGGCCTGTGTGCCCTGGGAGAGGAGGGGTCTCTCTGCCTCTCCTCTTGGGTAGTTAGTGGTGATGTTGGGCTCCCAGCTTTGAAGCTTCCTAATTCAGGCTTTGATTTGGAGGCTCTGCACTAGCCCCTAAAGGCATGAGCCTCTGCATTCCAGAAATCTGATGTCACCCAGGCACAGTTGTGTAGGGGTTTTTCTTTTGTGAACCTTCCCTGAGCAATCTGGCTGCTATACCGGGGAGGTAGCGGAGCTTTTCTATACCTGTCTTCTCTATGATTATGTGAAGGCTCCTAAATCCAAAAGATTTCATCTACCCAGTAACAGCCACCAACCCGCTTCCTTCTACTGTTCAACTTATTACTGTGCTTCCTTAACGCTGAGATGCACATTATTTTCCACTTTAAAACTCTGAAATTGAGGTAGATCTTACAACTGATATTGCCAACTGATACCTTGCAATCTATATTGTGGTATTTCTTTCCCACTCTTTTTCTCTAAACAGGTGCGATTGAATAAATACAGTATCCTGGTCAGGAAAAAATGAAACTCTGCCTCCAGCCTCTAAAGGCCACAAAGAATGAAATTGACAGAAGTGAGTAGGAAGAGAGTGTCCAGGGCTCAACCCTGATCGTTCTGGGTCAAGTAGCCAAGACAAGTGGAGGTCAAGGAGATGGGGCCCTCAGACCTCTAACGGATGATCCATGCTGGCTCTGCCAATCTGTGACCACATGGTAATTGTCTTAGAATAAGGGAATCACCCACATTTGTCCCTGATCTTTGTATTGGTTTGTTTTAGCTTTAGCCATCTTAGCTATACTAAAAGAAAAAGGGTCTTTTTCTACACAAGAGTGGTGACAGGAGCACTTCCTGTGTTTACCTTTTAATGTCGCTTTTAAATATATGCCCCCAGATGTCTAACATGCAAATTCTTCCTGCTGTATAATGTGCCTGAAGCACTGGGTTTGCCATGTGCCCCCCAAAGGAGCCCAACATCCACATGCCCACCTCCCCATCGGTCCAGCAACGTCTGTGTCCTTCCACCCCTTGTTTCAGGGTTCTGTTAAGTGATTAAAGCCACTTGGAGAAATAAATTTAGGCAAAAAGGTTAATGGATCATAATATCCGCTTTACTGGGGTATTCGTATTTTAAAGGATTCTTTGAGAAGCACAGCATCTTAATTAAATAATTGACTTTGAATTGAAGGATTTTTCAGGATGCAAGGAAGGATACTTAGGGCAAGAAGGATTTCAAGTACTCGTGGAATCCTATCATGTGGGCACCCACACACTCTGCCTGAGCCCAAAGGGTCTGGGCATCAAGAAATTTAAAAAGCTACTTCTTTGCTCCTGGCATTTTCATCACATTGGGGATCCTAATAAGAGAAGAGTAAAAAAAAAAAGAAAGAAAGAAAGAAACCAGTTTCATTTGCAAATTAGTTGTTAATGAACACTTTAGTCTTCTTTCACGATGACACAGGCTGAAGGTATTTACTCAATCTAAGTTCTCCTCAGCTTAATGGGAGTATTTGACTAGTCTCTGTAACAGATTCATCAAAACAAACATTTATTCTGCTACTACATGAGAGACACTCTGACAGCCACTGGGAGAGATTAAGGAATGTATAAGACACGGTCACTGCTTTTTAAGGCCTCACTATCTAGCTGGAGAGAAAAACTCATATGAGCCAGACGGAGAGCTAAATGACAGACTGAACACAATGACACACGGATGACACAATGGAAATGAATCAGCAAATGCAGGGTTGAGTATTTCGGGAGAAACAGTTTGCATAAAAAGCCCTTGGATGAACTGAATCTGAAGGATGGTATTTGGGTGACCTGTTATCTTTATTCTCCTGGCACCTTCATCTACTTTGGAGAATTTTCTTCTTTCCATTCCATCTGCTTGTGCAGGCTGTGAGTCCCACATGGTATGACACCTGATTCGGCTTAGAGCAGTCAGGATTCTTCACCCCTCTGATATAAAGAATGGCTCCAAGTAAACACATGACTCAACCTGGGCCAACTGGAGCCCTTCCCTGCATTGACTGATTCACACACAGGGAGGAGCTGTCCTCTTCTCTTGGGATCTCTAAACTGGGGGCTGCGAAGATGCGATTGTTAAATGACATTCCTTTCTCATGGAGAAAGCTTCCCTACACAGTGAAGCTAAAATTCAGGAGAAAACAGAAACGAGAGAAGAAACAGGGATGTTCCTGACATCTTTTGGGCCCTTACAGGTAGGTCCACCTTCTAGTTTTATAAGCCAATCAATCCCCTCCACATCTTATTCTTTAGACACTTCTATCCACCTTACTTCTGGAGTCAGTTGTCTTCATGTTAGTCCACTTGATGTGTTCCCAAAGAATCACTAGTGTTTGGTTCTTTTTGTTTCCAGTCTTTCATCTCTGTGTTTAATTTTGTGTAGTTTCTATCGTTATATATTCAAACTCACTGATCTTTTCTTCTGCAGTGTTTAATCTGCAAGAATCCCATCAAATTTTCTTTTCAGATATTACTTAATATTCAGAGGTTCTATTTGAATCTTTTAAAAATATACATATCCCTTTTCTCCTCTCAACATGTTTGTGTTTTTCCCTATACCTTGAATATATGGAGCATATTTATAGTAGCTATTTTTAAATCCTTGTGTGGTAATAATATCATATCTGAAATTTCCAGGTCTGTTTCTTTTGAATGAACTTTTTTTCTGATTATAAATCATATTTTCCTACTTCTTTACATGCCTGGTAATTTTTTGTAAGTGGTAAATCTTGTACATTTAATATTGTTGGACTTTGGCATAGAGCTAATTTACTTGGGATCAAGTTTGATTCTTTCAACACTTTCTTTTAAGCCTTGGTAGGGCAAGTCTAGAGTAGCCTTTTGTTTAGGGCTAATTTAGCCCAATTATTCAGGCAACATCTTCCTGAGTAGTCTGCCTGATGCTCTGTACATTATGAATCCTGTGTGAATTCTAGGAATTCTTCTGTCTACTGCTTTCTCTCCCAGCCTCATAGAGTCCTATACCTGTACTTGTACTTGATATTCAGCCTCACGGAGCCCTGTACCTGCACTTGATATTCAGCCCCATAAACGAAAAACTTCAGCTGAATTAAATTTAAAATGGTTTAATTGAGCAATGAGCAATTCGCCAATTGGGCAGCCTCCTGAGCCACAGCAGCCTCAGAGAATCCCGTGCAGCCACGTGGTGAAAGAAGATTTATGGACAGAAAAAGGAAAGTGACCTATAGAAAATGGAAGTGAGGGACAGAAACAGCCGGATTGGCTACAGCTCCACATTTGCCTTATTTGAACATGATTTGAACAGTTAGCTACATGTGATTGGCCAAAACTTGGTGATTGGCACAAGGGTAGGGTACAGTCTGTTGACATCTCCACTGGTGATAGTTCAGTGTACAGAGAAACGTTTAAGCCAAACTCAAAATATGTAAGGAGGCAGCTTTAGGCTAAGCTTGATTTAAAAAGGCAAAGATTCCAGAGAACTCTGAAGATTTCCAGAGCATGTCCTCTCTCTTTCTCTGTGTATATGTGTGTGTAGCTTTCTCCGCTCTAGGATTCTGTAAATACTGAAAATTCTAGCTGCCTGAATTCTGATGTCTACCTCCTAGACTCAGTAAGATCACTGGGCTTTGTTTGGGTTCCTACCCTGTACTATGCATGGAAACTGCCTTCGAACCTGGACAATTACAGGACTCAGTACCTTTCCTTCCCTTCTCTTGGAGTCACAGTCCTGTGCTGCCTCTTGTTCAATGTTTGAAAGTTGTTATGTTCTATATTTTGTTTGGTTTTCTAGTTGGGTATGGTGGAAGGCAAATCTCAGAGCACTTAATCTTTCATGGATGAAATCAGAACTCCCGAACTCTAACTTTTTAAGTACTTTGCATCAAAATTTTTTTCTTCAGAAACAATCTATAATTTATACTTAGAAAAAAATAAGATTGTGCCCAGATATTAACTAGTTTATGCTTATCCCACCCGATTCCTTATTAATATGCCACATCTCCCCACTTTCCTACTTGAACTGATCTCAGGAGCCTCAAGTTATGAAACTTGGTTCATCTGTCAAATGGGGATAATAAAAGTATTCACAGCTTGTGGTGAAGATCAAATGAGATAAGTTATATAAAGCCTGGAATATAATGATTGTTCTGCAAAGGGCAACTATTAGTACTACTGAATGAATCACAGAAAGTGGAAATACTGATTTAGTTGAGTGAGATGGCAAGATTAGCGGGTCCATTTCCCTAAAAATAAACATAGACAATAACACACAAACACATTTTCAGCATAGTTTCATTTGGTGACAACTTTCAGTCCAACAGACCTTGTTAAATTCTTTACAAAAGTTCCTCAAGAGTTCAAAGGTTCACTGAAAATGTATACCATTCAGTATTTTATGTTCTGTAAATCAGATTTTAAAATAATAATTAAAACTAAATATGAGTTGCATAATTGTTATTGAAATATGATGCCATAAAAGCAACCAGTTCTGGTCATCTG
Source organism: Theropithecus gelada (assembly GCF_003255815.1). Lineage (NCBI taxonomy): Eukaryota > Metazoa > Chordata > Mammalia > Primates > Cercopithecidae > Theropithecus > Theropithecus gelada. Next base: position 65,504,470 of record NC_037685.1, on the reverse strand, counting down.
AGTCCTAGAGATGTCGGAGTCTCAGAAGACAGAGCATGGGAGGAAGGAATGGTTAGGCTGGTCTTGAAATTGAATGATAAGTTACAAAATTTGCACATCTCCTAAATCCTGAAAACAGAAGTAATAAAACTTGGTGTCTGTCTTTCATAAATATTAAAATGAATTAATTATCTGTGGAACATTTTGTTCTGGATTTTGATTTCAAGATACCATTGCTCTCATTTTAAAATAGCATTCCCATCAGATATTTGTATTGCTGGATCACTATTCCTCACTCAGGAAATGATCAGTCTCTTAAATATTCAGGCCTTTTTATTCCTTTACAGAGCAAAGATTTACTAAGTATCTGTATACTCCAGATACCCTGCTCAGTTCTTTCACATGCTAGATTATTTACATTGTTTTCTTACAACATAGATAATCATTGCCATTTTATAGTTAAGGAAATTGGGGCCAAGAGAGGGGTTAGGCTTTACATAAAATCACACAGCTAGTAAGTAAAATGTCTAGAGAAATAGGACTGAGCTATTTATCCTCAAGGAACCCTTTCCTTTAGTTTTAAAAAATCTATTAAAAAATGAGGATGATGCCTCAGTCTCAAAAAGACCATGGAAACACTGGCTATAGTGGCAGATGGATGCCTTTACCAACTGTAAGAGAAATGGGAATGATGCTGCCAGTCCCCGGTGAGCTGAGATCAGTGAATTCACCCGGCATCTGATCCCAGGAAGATGACCTCAGGGGGTACTATGTTGCTTCCTCAAGAAGACTTCCGAAATTTGTCCCAATGTCTAAGGAATTAAAATGTGCTTTAAAGAAAGGGTACAATTGAAGCATTTTACTTCCTATTTTGCTTCTGTCTATTTGCTCAGGAATTCTCCATAGAGGCGTGAACAAAGAATTTACTACAGGGTTTATATATTCATGCAAATAACATTATTTCTCTAGAAGACTACACTCTTTGTTCTTTCAGATGCTGGAACATTTCTGTTTTCTCTTCTACTTTGTTTAAAAGGATTTTGAGGCAAATACATGGCAGCAAATATTCTGAGGCTTCCCAAGCTCTTTCATATACACTGAGTAAGAAAAAACTGTGCTCCTGAACTTGGGTTCCCTGTTGCTTCCAGCAGGTGTAGGATTTGCCACTGCCAGAGACAAAACAGCTGCGCAGCATGAGTTCCTGCCAGAGAGATATACATTCTGCCTTTGGCCAAAGTGCTTTGAATTCACTGGGTGCTTTATGATCAGCTTTTCTGACTCTACAACTGTAAATTGTGATTTCATCAGCTTTTGTTTTGTTTTGTTTTGTTTTCCCTTCTGATTTAGTTGAGGGGAAAACTCTTTTATCCCCCTTGATATGGCTTAGCATAATGGTTTTTGGTACATTGAGGAAGTTTGAAGTAATAGCTGAAAAGATTTCAGGTGTTGATGCCATCAGGGTGTTCTGAGAGGAACTGATGAGGGAGCAGGGAGCCTGGAAATAGCCCTCCCCTGAAATCATCCCCCAGGACTGCCCCTTGGTTGCCTGAGCTGTGCTGGAGTGGAAGATCCCATTATGTGGAGGAATCCCTGTATCCGGAGGGATTCTCTGGAGGTAGATCTGTGACCAAAACCACTCAAAGTAGAAACACACAACTTTATGCCTCCTTTCTCTATTTGTCTTCGTCCATCTGTGCTGTTTTAGCAAAATATCAGAAACTAGGTAATTGATAAAGAACAAAAATGTATTTCTCACGGTTCTGGAGGCTGGGAAATCCAAGATCAAGGTGCCAGCAGGTTTTGTGTCTGGCGAGGGTCCAGTCTCTGCTTCCAATATGGTACCTGAACGCTGTGTCCTCGCCTGGTGGAAGGTAAAAGAGCAAAGATGGGAGAATGTTGTGTCCTCACATGAAGGAACAGCAGGAGAGCAAAGAAGGTCCTACACAAGTTCCCTCCAGACTTTTTATAATGCACTAATCCATTCATGAGGGCAGATGCCTCATGACTTAATCACCTCCCAAGTGGCCTCATCTCTTAATACCACCACAGTGGGGATTAAGTTTCAGCATGAATTTTGAAAAGGACACATTCAAACCATAGCACTACTGTAGGAAGTCAGCAAATACATTTTTATAAAATAAGAGCACATTTTTCTTTATCCTTTATAAATTCTGATTCTGCCTGTGCCATGATAAATGATGCCACTGATATCCTCATGGACTCCCATGGACTCACTTAGCCCACAGACATCCTCTTTCTTTCTATGGTAGACTCTGGAGACTGTGCTACATTAAGGAAACAGCCCATTGCTTTTTCTGTATGTAGAGTGCAAGCGCCTTTCCTGAACCACTATTGAATGAACATGAATGTTCCTCTTACCACTCTAGCCATTCCTTTTCAGTCTCCTTTGCTGGTTCAGCCCCATCTCTCTGACCTCTAAATACAGGAGTTTTCCTGGGCTCAGTCTTTGGCCTTGTTTTCTTCTCTATCTACACTCATTGCATTGTTGACCTGATCCATCCTCAGGGCTCTGAAGACCACTTAAATAGTGATGCTTCACAGATTAGTATCTTTAGGAGGAAGCTTTTTCATGAACATCAGACTGATCATGTTCAATTACTCACATCTCCACTTGGATGTCTAACACCCAAACCCTAACATGTACAAAGCTAAGTTCCTGATATTTTTCCCAACCTTTGCTCCTGTAATCCTCTGCATCTCAGTAAAAGTCACACATGTTCTTCTAGATGCTCAGGTCAAAAGTAGTTAAGACTGACACTATCTTTCTCGCACACCCCACATATTATAAGCCATCAGAAAATCCTGACAACTTAGTCTTCAAAATGTATCCACAGCCTGAACACTTCTTACCAGCTCTACTGCTCCCACCTTAGTCAAGCAACCATCATCTCTCGCTTGAATAAGCGTACAGCCTCTTAGGTTATCTCCATTTTTGTCTATGTTGTTTGTCCAAAACATAGCAACAAGAGCAATCTTATTAAAAGGTCAACTAAATCATGCCACTCCTTAGCTCAAAATCTTCTGATGGCTTCTGATCTCATGCAGAGTAACATCCAAAGCCCTTTCCATGAGCTAGAGGGTCCTACACGATCTGCTCTCTTTTCTCCCCATTGCACTTCTGACCTTTTCCCCTACTACTCCTGTTACTCTCTCTATCTCCCTCTCCCTCTGTTCCAGTCCATTAACCTGTCCTGCTCACTATTTCCACTTCAGAGTCATTGCACTTGTCTTTCTCTCTGCCTGCAATGCTCTTCCCCATGTATCATAATGGCTCCAAGTCCTTGCCCCAAGACTTTATTCACATGTCACCTCACATGGAAATAAAGACCAACCAAATTAGAACAGGCCACACCTATTTACTCAGAGCTTGCTAGAGCAATGAGATTAGCCACCATCAACTTTGAGTTCTTCCATTTTGGCAGGAACTCAATGGCAGGCAGAGAAGTGGGAAAGCTTAGTAGTGGAAAAAAGGGAAGGCTTTCCATACACCCTGATTGGAGGCTGTTGGTGTGGGGAAGCTGTAGGCAGGCTAACTAGAAGTGGGGCTTCCTATGGGATTGGTTAGAGATGCATGTTTGGCTTTCTCTGATTTGTCCTACGTTGGAAGAGGGGAAAAATCAGGAAAACTGTCAGTTATTAATCAAGTCCTAGCCATTTGGGGATGATTATTACAGGGGTTATTGTTCAGCTTCCTGGATTGTTATCAAAGATAGTAGTCTGACTTCTTATACCTCTGACTCATAGGTTGCAGGCAAGCTTCCTGGGCTGTTTATTGTAGATGTAGATACTGGGGTTGTTTTTCTGGGCAGCTTGCTGCAGGTTGTGGCCCTGAGTTCTACTTTTTTATGTGGTCTGACCATTGTCCATCTGTATATTCAGTCTTTTACTTCTCAGGGAGGCATTCTCTGACAAGCTCACCTAAAATGCCAACTCTCCCCCACTCCCTTCCTTTGCATTTCTCCTTAATAGTAGTCACTATATACCTCATATTTTTCTTATTTATCTTATTTATTGTATGCCTCTCCTACTAGAATATAAACTACTTGAGAAAGGGAATTGGGGTTCTTTTAAAAATTATTGTATTCTAATACCTAGACCAGGTCTATCTGGCCCATTATAGAAAGTCAATGACTACTGCTGAATAAAGCAATGAAATATTTATTAAGAATCTATTATTAAGGAGGAATTACACTAGTTAATACTTTTACCATGGAGAAATCTGACAGTCACCATGTTAACCAAGTGATCAAGATTAATGTTACCAGGAATGAGTCATATTGATATCATGTATTCATTGGTATTAAGTCATGAGATCACCACATGTTTTCTGTGGTTTTCTTCCCCCAAACCCACAGCTACAATCTAATTATAAGAAAAACATTAAACAAATCCACATTGTGGCACTTTCTGCAAAATACCTAGCCAGTCCGTCCAGTACTCTTCAGAGGTGTCAAAGTCATGGAAGACAAGAAAAGACAGAGAAAGTATCACAGACTGGAGAAGACAATTAAATGCAATGTGGTGTCCTGGGTTAGATTTTGTAAACGAAAAACGACACAGTTTTTCCATGGAACACTGATGAAGTCCAAACAAAATCTATGTAATATTGGTTAATAATATATTGTTGGTTAATAATATATTATACTAGTGTTAATTTCTTACTGTTGATCACTGTGTCATGGTTATGTAAGATATGAACATCAGGAAAAGCTGAAAGAATGGTATATAGAAACTGTACTACTTTTACAATATTCTATAAATCTAAAATTATTTCAAAATGAAAGATTTTTTTAATTAAAAATATTTGAATGAGAGAAAAAGGAGTTACATTAGGAACTGGTGGGGGTATTTCAACTCCATAGAACCATTCCAAATGCATTTATTAAACATCACAATGCACTGAGCATTGTTGAAAATGCTAGTCATGAAATACCGAATAAAATTAAGGGCCTGACTTACGGTCAGGTAGAAAGAAGGCCACTATATGCTAAAACTGCAATGATTGGCAACTGGGAAAGAAAAGGCAGAGGCAGAGAGTTTAATTGTATGGAGACAGTTGGGTACAGGTAGGGTCAGTATCAGGAGAGCCTTCTTAAAGAAGGTTCAATCTTTGGGCTGATTCATAAGAGATGAGTGTTTACTTCACGAGGAGGAGCTTGATTGGATGAAGGGAGTTGGAAGAGCATGAGGGACAGTACAGAAGCCCAGAGGTAGGCAAGACAGCTTCACCCAGGAAGCATATAAAAGTGAGTGCAGAATACCTCTGACACAGCAACGCCCTCTACCAAGTTGCACTGATTTCTCAAGAGATATTTTCTCTGTTTGCTACACAACTTTAAAATTGATGGTTTAGTCTTTTTTAAATTTTGAATTAAACCAATATACTTGGATCTCATCTTTAAAGACGACATGTGTCTAAAAGAATTCCAATTACTCTTAAATTTTGAAGTGTTTGTTCATAATTTAAAACTAGCTCATAGTTTAAAACCTTATTGTGTTCAGATGGTATTTAATCTTTTGAACGACATCACTGAGAGACTATTTAGGAAACTTTCCAATGCCGAGAGAGTGAAGTGATATATTTTCTCGAATGGCATTTTTGAATGTGTGGAGTGATTATAAATTCTGCTGGTTTGTGGTCCCTGGAGCCACTGAAATCTGGCCTGAAGTGTACTGTAAGTATATATTTTAATTTTTTTGTATAATGTCATATTGAGACATCCGGAAAAACCTTTCTGGCTGAGGAGAGACTGCCCTTCTTGGGACCAGCCAATTTATAAAGATAACAAATAACCTAGCCAGGAGTATGTCTTTGATATGCAAACTAATCAATCTAGAACCATACCTACTCTATCTGGTTTACCCACCCCAGGAGGCAATATTCCTCTGACTTGATCATCCCAGAGCCAGGTGCCAGGCAACCACAGACCACCGCTATAGCTCAAAGCCCACCAGAACAACCAGTTATTCAAATGAGCCAATCCTAGACTGTTTGCCCTGCCACAACTTGCATTTCTTTCAGAAACTACAAACTGTGCCCTATACCTTCAGAAACTACAAACTGTGGCCTATACCTTCCCCCTTGCTCCTATTTTCTGCATCCTGAGCACCATGGTGTTTTTCCCTTGTGGCTGTGTCTGGTGCATGCTGTGCCTCTTGTTTAGAGGGGAACTGCATTGAAAACCTTCTTTCAATGGAATTAGACTCACCATGCTGTCACTCAGTCACCTTAATACTCTAAGACCTGGGCCCAATAAGTAGAGATCATTTATAAATCTCAATGGGATACAGACAACATTTTAACCAACTGAGTTTAATTCTGTTCATTGTTTTTGATTGTTATGGAATGCCAATTGATGCAACGAGAGTAGGCAATTATATCCCTAGTGATGAGAACTGTGAGACGAGTGAGTTGAGTTAACTCCCGCCTGGTTTGAGACAGGTCAGGTGAGCCATCACCTAAAAGGAGAGTGAAATGCTGGCCACAAGATATATGGATCCTTTCTAGACCTGGGTAGGGGCAGTGTGGGGAAGGAGAGACACTTGTACCAAGTGTCACAGAAGCCCTTCCTCTCCTGCTGCCTCATAGATGGGAAATGTTCTGTCGGTTTGTGCACTACTGATTTGTATACAAGGAGGTCCCCTAATAGTATCAGAACTTCCTGTTTCCTTTGGCTGGAGCATTTGGGGCAATAAAGAACAATTCTTGTGACAAGAATGGAAGGCCACAGGAATTTCTGCTTCTATAGCCTGGTGATTTATTTGCTTTTTTTCTCCTTTGTATATCTGAGTCATCTGATCTCTGAGGATTAAAAAGGACATGGGGGCTGGTCATGGTGGCTCGTGCTTATAATCCCAGCACTTTGGAAAGCCAAGCTACGTGGATGCCTTGAGCCTCTGACTTTGAGACCAGCCTCGGCAACATGGTGAAACCCCATCTCTACTAAAAATACAGAGAATCTGCTGGGTGTGATAGGGCATGCCTGTAGTCCCAGCTACTTGGGAGGCTAAGGTGGGAGGATCACCTGAGCCTGGGAAGTCAAGGCTGCCATGAGCCGTGATTGCACCACTGTACTCCAGCCTGGGCAACAGGAGTGAGACCCTGTACCCCTGCCCTCCAAAAAAGAAAGAAATATAAAAGGACCCGAGGAGGTCTTAACTTGTATCTGTATGCATTATTTCATCCCACATTAATTTATATCCTTCATCAATATCCCAAGTGCTGCAATGATGGCTATAAATGATAAAGAAAGCAAAAAAAGCCCCTATTGACCTAGAATTTTCTGTAAGTGTCCAGCTAGATTATTATAAATTATGTATCTTTTAATCATTGGCCTTTTCCTTTGATATTTTACTGAAAATTGGCCTGAGACTTCAAATCATTTTGTACTGGTTTGAAAAAAAAAAAGTCAAGTAATTAGTTGCAGTTTACCATCTACAACTGCCATCCCCACTCAAAACAATTCCTCCTGCCCCACAGCCACTCCAATGGACAATGTCTTTCTGTTGGACCAGATGAGTTCTGAAATCCAATCTAGTGTAGCCATTGATTCATTTGGATAAAGACAGGATTGAGAAACAGTAAAACTCCTGATTAGTGGAAAATTGTTTATAAACATATCAGTGCTTTATTGTATTTGTTTAATAGTGGCATACTTAGCATTTTTACAGATTTCTTGAAGTGCAATCAACAAAGAGTAGACTGCACACATTTAAAGTATACGATTTGATAAGTTTGATATATATATATACACACACACACACATATATATATATACACACACACCTGTAATCCACCACCTCCAGAGTTCCCTTATTCCTCTTTATAATCCCCGCCTCCCACCCTTTTCCACCCACTCCTAACCCCAGGCAACAACTGACCTGTGTTCTGTAACTATAGTTTAATTTGCATTCTCTAGAATTTCATTTACATAGAATATATGCAGCATCTGCTCTTTTCTGATGACTTCTTTTAGCGTAAGTATTTGGAAATTAATCCAGGTTGTTTTGTGTATCAGTGCTTCATTCCAACAGTATCCCAGCATACAGATATATCACAGTTTGTTTCTGTTCTGTTTCTATAGTATTGTTTGATTCATTGCTTTAGGAAAAGGGCCAGAATTGAAGTAACTCAAGTTCTGTTTACTTATTTGCATCTTCATAATCCTCATCCTACTACTGTTTATGTAGAACACGTGGTTTAAATGTAGGGACACTAATAAATACAGTGGTTGTACCAAAGCAAGCATAAAAGATTCAGAGCCATTCTAGGTTAACATGTGTCACTGAGGCTGCAAGGTAAAGACTCTTTGTAAAATAGGAGTTCTCCCAATTAACTTCCACATAGAACACAAGGTTTATTTAAGGCTAAAAAATAAAATGAGCTAATTTGAAGTGTGTCTGTGTGTGTGTGTGTGTACACACACATATGTGTACCCACAAGTAACTATAGCAATTGTCTGGAACTTAAACCAACAAAAGCTATTTGGAGGGGGACTATCTTCTATCTGACATTGTTTAGAATTGCCAACCCATGGTGATAATAAAAAGGAGGCTGATTTTTAGTCAGTTTGTGTTTTCTTGTTTTGAAATTCTCTATAGGAAACATACCCCCTTATTATCTGCTTCTGAGGTACAGTACTTCCACAAATCTATTCTCAGTAATAAATAATAAATATGCTATTCATTACTTATCAGTTATGATACATTTATGGTTTTTAAACATATACTAATAATATCAATATGAATCATTTAAAATTTCCAATATTCAACATTTTTTACATACCAATTGACAATGTCATGCTTAAACCTAATATATTTATTAACTAGTCATACTATAATAGTGATTATAATGGTAAATTTTATTACTGTTGTTCAGTAGGACTAAGAAAGCTCATCTGTAATGGGCTTATTATCTAAAGGTGTAAACCAGAACACATAACTGCCTTCCTGCATGGCTCAGTGTCCTAAACAAAAGGGAAAGAAAGCCAGAAGAAAAGAAAGAGAAAGAGAGAGAGAGAGATTGAGAGAGAGAGAGAGAGAGAGAGAGAGAGAACAAGAATGAGGTAGATATCACTACTCCCATCAATTTGCATTGCTGTCATTACAATGAAAATATGCTGGTCTTTCATTTATATTTTTGTTGAGTGTCTTATTCAAATGAAAAGACTTTCAAATATGTGTAAACTAGAGTTTCTCACAAAAGGTGTTAAAATGTTGATTTCCATAGCCACAAAATAAGAAAAGCTTTCTAGCTTCATTAACAGATGCAACTATAATGGCACATTGCCATTGGAATAAGAGGCAAAGTTAGCATCATTCTAACAAGACCAAGGAGCTGAACAAATCCATAAAGAGGGACTTTGTGACCTAGCCACAAACCAGACATCGAACTCAGCTGCTCAGTTAGTCTACTGGTATGTGCTGCCTTGATACATGTTTCCCATCCCAGTGTCTCTGAAATCTGGATTAGATGCACTGCTACATACTCACATAGCATCCTCTATTTTCACTCTTAGAATAAAATTATACAATTGTATTGCAAAACCCTACTATTTGTTTTCTTTCTCCAGTAAATATCAAGAACCATCTTCATTCATCAATGTATCTCTGATGCAATACCTAACATGTAGCAGAGCTCAAAACATTCTCGTTAAAAAGAAAAATGAGTGTCTAACTTTTCACGAAAACAACTGAGCAGATGGTTTGCTATAACCCTTTTCCATCCAGGAAAGGATTTAAAGTGCTTGACTGACTAACGGTAGCTCAGTAATATCATCTTTAAGTCTAAAATAACATACATCACCAATCAGGAGTGCTTAAGTCACATCCTACCAAACACTCATAACTGATAAATTTTTTAAAGGTCATATCTTTATTGAACTATATCCAGTTTGCTGAAGAAAAAAAAAAAAACAACAGTATTGGACGGAAAACAGATAGAAGGCAAGCCTTCTTTTTTCTTTTGTAATTAACCATGAAGAGATGCATTTGTTTTCCCAAGCATTCTAAATATTGCCTACATGATTTTTGGAATATTTTATTTTTCCTTTGAAATCATTTTTAAAAAGAAAAGCATTGCTTCTGAGAGTTATGAAATCTCAAAGGCAGTTACAAATTCATTTATCACTTTAGTGCAGGAAGATAAACAAGGGTATTGAGCAAAGACACTCCATTATGCTGCAGCAGAGCTATATTTTAGCGTTGGCTTTGACTTTACTTGAGGATTCTGTGCTAATGGAAACATTGATCTTATTTCCAACATTGCTTTCCAGTATTCTCCTAAGATGCAAATGCCTCTTCAGCTTTTGTATTTGTCTCCAGGCATGGAGAATTAAATCCACCTTGCGATTATGCATAAACGTCACTGCCTATTGGATGCTTTTCTTGACCACCATGCTGATCACACTTCACAGCAGAAAGCCAATCATAGCCCTCCTCAAAGTGTGCTGTAATTGTTTATATGTTTGAATAAGTGCACTGTAATATGTGTGAGGTTTCCTTCAACTCCTATAGAATTTTCATAAATTTGCCTGGATAGAACCAGCTCACAGGAAAACGAATTAGAACCCCAAAAGCAGGAAATAAATTCAATAGCCTAAAACAGTTTCTACATATTTCTTCTGCCCTTTCAAAGAGAATTTAAAAGAATTCAATCTATCTTTTTAATATTAGAGTCAATCTAATCTCTTTTAATTGAATTCAAGATAATTCAACCTCTCTCCATTTACTGTTAGACAATTTTCCTCATGTACTTATTTGTTCTTTTAACAAATTTTACTTACAGTCTTCCTTTAACCCACTTAAAAAAGATACTAATACAAATATACTACAGCCCTACTAGCAAGAAGCTTGAAGCACAGCAGAGAGGATATGCACAAAAACTACAGTACGAACAGCCTATACAAGTAGACACTCAGACACAGGGTGTTCCACAGTCCTGGAGGAAAGCACAGAAATCTTGCAGATTGTGGGTTGGCTTGGTGTGCTGGCCAGGGAAATCTTCCAAGAGGAGCTAATGCTTGAGCTGTATCTAAAGGCTGAGTATGGATTTTGTATTTGGATAAGGTAGAAAGGGGAATACAGACAAAAAGTATCACATAGGAGGTCTTGGAGAGCAGAGTATGCTTTGAAAACAGGTGAAGTATGTGTCAGGAAAAGTTTAGAAGTTAGCTAGACATGTAACTGGGGACAAAAGCATGAAGGGCCTTGTATCCCTGCTGGGTAGTTTTGAACTTGATCTTATAGGGAATAGATGGTCAATGTAATATTTAAGCACAACTGGGACATATTCAATTTACATCTTAGAATTATCACTTTAACACAAACATATAGCAATGTTTTGCAAAGAAAATTTCTAGGGAACTTTGTATATTAAAAGTCATGACTCAAAATTATTTCCAGCCAAATAAACTTTGGAAATGAAGGGTAAGCATACTTAATTTTTAAGACTTCTCAAAAATCTTTAACTTCCCTATCTTTGTTTTGTTTCTCCAGGAAAAAGAACATGCAACTTTTCCCAAGCCCATTTCATGAAGAAACCTTTGGATTTTTCTCTCACCAAATATCTCATGGGATTAAGGTTCCAAGTAGACACCGTGGAATATGCAGGTGTATAGGATAAATTGGAGAGTTTCAATGAAATCAATGAGATCGTTTACAAGAATATTATATGAGTTCTATCAGGAAATTAACAGTATAAGAGATTAGCAGTGGTAAGGGCATGGAAAACACAAACCAAACGAAGTTCGGTTATAGGAATGGCAAGAAAGGCAACAATGGTCCCAGGCTTGGTGTGGTGAATCACTCTGATGCCTAAGATATTAACTTCGTAGAGTCTCAGAACTTAACCTGCTGGAACTTTGTTAGAAGGGGCTACTTTAATCCTAAATTTAACATCCCCTTTCTTTTTAACATAAGGAAATTGAGTTCCCAACAGATAAATGACTGATCAGGATCAAGAATCATCAGTTCTCCACACTTTTAATATTTTCCCTGGAGAAGAGCCAGGATATGAATATTTATAAACACTGAATAATCACCAAACAAGATATGTTTGTCTTTGGATTATATTTCTTTGCTGATATTTGAATAGAGTTCCAAGTGACATTTAGGGAATTGATGATGCTCTAATAAAACTAATGAAGTCCACTGTCAAGACCTGCTTGGAAGGAGCTGGAAAGCTGCTTAGCATTTTTATCCTGTCCAGTTGCGTTCCTTCTCACTTCCTGCTCTGCACTGGGGAGAGAGAGCAGCACCTTCCAGGCAAGCCTGCCTGAGTTCCCACTGGGCACAATGCTTTTTCTCAGTTCAGTCTATGAGGCACACAACGTCTTTTGGGAAGGGGATCAAGGGACAATTATGTATTTTGGCTTTAGAAGAATTGTGCCATGGCTATGCAATTATTCCTTCAAGTGACCACTTTCAGGAATATTGGGTGCTAAATGATTGCATATTGTTATAGTTTCCATTGTAAATACGTACATGAAAGGGCATTTAAAATCCAATAGCAGGCCGGGCGCGGTGGCTCAAGCCTGTAATCCCAGCACTTTGGGAGGCCGAGACGGGCGGATCACGAGGTCAGGAGATCGAGACCATCCTGGCTAACATGGTGAAACCCCGTCTCTATTAAGAAATACAAAAAACTAGCCGGGCGAGGTGGCGGGCGTCTGTAGTCCCAGCTACTCGGGAGGCTGAGGCCGGAGAATGGCGTGAACCCGGGAGGCGGAGCTTGCAGTGAGCTGAGATCCGGCCACTGCACTCCAGCCCGGGCGACAGAGCGAGACTCCGTCTCAAAAAAAAAAAAAAAAAAAAAAATCCAATAGCAAACCACTAGTAAATTTCTGTGATTTTGGTTGAAATGATACACAATCTTTCTTTTTGAGCACAGTGGACACAGAAGGAATATTTTTCGGTGCTCTTCTTGCTGCTCCAAAGAGCCACATCAACAGACCCATGTCAGTGATCTTACTCACTGGCCGAATGGGACTTTGGTCCTGCCACAGTTAAGATCAAAGGGGTTGAGATGCCTTTGAAATGACTCTCCAGTCAAGAAATCTACATTTGAAATACCTTGATGTCATAGTCTCCTGGCTGTTCTCTCTGTTCTGTGTTTTCTGGTAGCTTTCAATTTTCTCTGACAAAAAGATTATTTTGCATAGTGTATCCCAAGCAGTTTCATTCATTGGTGGCAGTTTCTGAAGGGTGTTAATTGGAATACAAACCACTTTCCTTGGCTGTTAAAAATTACTGAAGGTCAAAGACAATCAACTTACTCTATTCTCATGCATTTTCCATTCTGGTAAAAATGTCTGTGACTTGCTTTTACTCAAGATTACTAAGAAGGCAAGGGAACTATTATTGAGACACATCTGATTCACTTAAGGAGCTGCAATCTTCATACTAAAGGACTTAATTTGATTTCTCATTGGGAAGAAAGAAAGGGAGGGAGAGAGAAAAGAAAGGACTATCTGTAAATATTGAGAAAGGAAGAATAAGAACTAAGAAGCAAAAACATTCTAGGAAACAGCCCTTCTACACCATGAAAAACATTTCACATTGTTATTCCATAAATCTGGAATAACTTATTTTTAGTCAATACATTATTAAAATGAATTATCTTCCCTACTTAGAAAAAATGCTATTTTTAAAAAACTATCAATTTTTTATCAAGAAAGGTAAAATCTTTAATTATTTTGAAATGTTTTACTTCATTTTCTGGATGATCATGGCTATACCTAAAAAAGAAACTGAAGCAAATAGGTGAATATTTTCAAAATTTAGCTATTAAATGGTTACACTTAGGAATGCTTCTCAGCCTCCATAGGTTAAACTTATTCTGGAGTCATTGACAAAAAGTGTGTGTTTCATGACTGAACATTATTCAATACCTGGATTAAATACAGTCTGCCTGTAGAAATTTTCCAAATTTCTAATCTATATAGGGAAAATTGTGCATGACCTATTTTGGGTTTATATTTCACCTGAGAGTATCTATAGATAAATACACAGATAGATATATAGATAACATTAATTATACTTATTGCAAAACTGAAATGCATGTCTGTATCTATAGGAAACTACCTCTAGATGTTCCACAAAGGCAGGAATGAATCATTGCTACTTCTATCCCCTGGGCCTAAACAGAGCCTAGTGCCACAGTAAGCATTATATATGATAGGTCATTTACTTTTTAAACATGTAGTGAAATAAATGATTAGATATATTTGGTATGATCACAACTGTAAAGTTATCTTTTTATAAATTTTTGTCATAAATTTATAATTTTTACTTTAAAAATATTACTACATATATTAATACATATATTAGTCAATATATTAACACATTATTAGTCAATACATTACTACATATATTAGTCAATATATTAATACATATATTGAATGCATTAGTCCTTTTTATTGTATGTGTGTTTTCCAACTGGAACCAATGGGGAGAATACATTTTCCTTGAAGGGTTGACTATGACATCAAGATATTTCAAATATCAAGATATTTCATAGTTTTGTCTCCATTCGCATGGAAAAACTGAATCATCTTTCATCTCCCAAAATACAACACTTACAAATATTCTGAACTATTCTGGACACCTTAACAAAACGAATACAAATTCTGAGCACATAAAATGGTGGTTTATTTTCAAATCCAAGCTTTTAAACTTTCAAAGTGTTAAGCTTCTCTCTCATTCCTTGTTTGAAGTAGACTTTAAGAAGGCAGAGTTGTTGGAACAATTAGGAATATTTTTACAATATCAAGGTGTGATGTGAATTAAAATTGTTATCCCAAAGAAGCTCCTGAACTGTTTTCCTCTCTTTACATATAGAGAAAAATAAGAATCATCTTCTAAAAGCAAAAGAAAATGATGATATCAGAAAAAGATCTGAGAGATTAAGATACAGAGAACAGCTGGATAAATACAATAAGAACTTTGTAAAGATGCTATGAACTGTACTAAATAATACAGTAGCACTAACCTCATGTGACATTGAACACTTAAAATAATGTTGTCCAAACTGAGCTGAACAGCAAGTACAAATACATATTGGATCTTGTAGATATAGTGCAAAACAATGTAAAATATTTTAACAATTATATTACACTGAAACGGTAATATTTTGGATATATTGGATTAAATGACATACATCCTTTAAAGAACCATGGAAACACATTTTCTAAATTAAAGGAAAGATGATGTACTTACATCTTAAAATATCTATTTATTATTACAATTAATTTCATATATTTCTTTTTCTTCTTTTTAGTGGGGCAATCAGAAAATTTAAAGCTACATGTATAGCTCACACTGTATTTCCTTTAAGCAGCACGACCATATAGAATCATTTTTTCTTTTCTAATTTTTATTTAGTTTGACTTGGTCTTTAATTAAATGGACTTCAGCTTTTACGCAGCACACAGGCTTGATATTTTTAAATGCCTTTCTATTATAATATCCTCTGGATATGTTATAAGAAGCACATTTTAAAATTTATTGATGAGTTTGCAAGACAGCGTATAAAACACCTACAAGGAAAAAAAAAAAAAAAAGAAAGAAAAACGAGCTGAAAGTAAATGAGTGAGTAATAACCTCCTAAATCGAATCTGTTTCTGTCCTCAGGGCAAGAGGAGAGCTTGGGAGATGAGCCATTTCAGGAGGGCTGGGGTGAAACCAAGACAGGTGCCCCTCAAAGTGGAGAAGCTAGAGGTGAGATGTGCATTGGGAACATGTGGGTCGGGAGCCACGAAGCTGACTATACTACCGTGAAAAAATAGGCCAGGAAAAAAACCTACGTCCCAGAAAGAAAGACCCTTCAAGGAAAATGTATTCTCCCCATATGGTTCCAGATGGAAAACGGACATACAACAAAGAGGACTAATACATTCAATATATGTATTAATGTACTGACTAATATATGTGTTACTATATTGACTAATATATGTAGTAATATATGTAGTAATATTTTTAATGAAAAATTATAAATTTATGACAAAAATTTATAAAAAATTGGTATAAATAAGCCATACTGGGAATCTTTAAAAAGAGGACATAATTACAGAGGTAGCAGGGATTATAAAATTCAGAAAGAATACTGTGAACAACTATGTGTCATTAAATTTTAAAGCTCAATTAAAAGATCAGAGGCCTAGCAGGAATAACTAGGCCAAATCAGGCTCAAAAAGAAATAAAAAGCCTGAAGAATCTTATAATAATTAGATAAATTAAGTCAGTAGTTTAAAACCTTCCCACAAGGAAAGCATCAAGCTGTGAGTCCTTCCCACCTTTTAAGGAATGAATTATTCTAATATTTTACACATTCTTTTAGGAAATGTTTAAAAAGGAATCCTTTGTAAATCATTTTATGAGATTATGGTAACCTTGATCTCAAAACCTGGCAAAGACAGTATGAGAAAGGAAAGTCATGATACAATCTCACTCATTAATCTGCCTGTGAAAATTCTAAACAAACTGTTAGCAAATCCAGCAATAAATTTTTCAAAACAAAATCCTCATCAAGTTGAGTTAATGCCAAGACTACATATCCTACAATTTCACTTATACGAAACTCTAGAAAAAGGCCAAACTGGAGTGACAGAAACAGATCAGAGGTCGGCAGCGTCAGCTTTCCGGGAAGAGAATCCGTTGCAAGGAACACGGAAACATTACAGGATGAGAGAACTGTTCCAATCTTGATTGTCATGATGGGTACCCTGTTTATGGGAGAGTTTTCTTGTATACAAATAAATCCCTTTACAAAAAGAGACATAGAGGAAAGATGGAAAGGGCTGCTGCTTGCCAAATCTGGGGAAATTTGAGCAACAAAACAGATATCAATAGTGGCAAGTTGCAATTCATTGAATAAAATAAGAGCCCATGAGATGATACTGATAATGAATGAATGAAAGAAAGAGAAGGGAAAGCTCTTTTTTGTAACGTAATTTTGACTAATAAATATTGAAGGTGTTATTAAAGTAGAAACATCAGTATCTTGCAAACACCATTGTTAAAACTGATTGAGACAGGAATCACCAGTGGATGCTAAATCTAGGTGGAAAACACAATCTCAAGCATCTCCCCATGAATTACTTATTAATTACAGAAGAAGATTAGTAATTGTACAGTGGAACAATGGGACAATCAATACCCTAACCAAGTGATCAAAGTTAACATCACCAATGAGGAGCAAACGCCTCCTGTGTTTGAACATGAATCCCAAGATGGATGCAATATATCACTTATGTCACATTACAGCAAAATACAGGAACTATCATACAAACCCAAATCGAGAGACATTCTATAAAACATCTGGCATATATTCTCCAAAAGCATCAATGTCATTAAAAATAAACAAAGGCTGAGATTTTGTTTCAGAATAAAGGAGAACAAAAATACATCACCAACTAAATGCAATTGTACATCTTAGACTGAATCTTGTACGGAAAAATACATTATAAAGTACATTTGGAGACAGTTGCCAAATTGGAGTATTGACTCTACAATAGATAAAAAAATATATCAGCATTACATTTTCTGAATTTGACAGCTGAACACTGGTTATACAAACAAATAGCCTTGTTCTTAGGAAATACATAGTGAAGTATTAAAAGGTAAAGAGGAGTGGCCCAAAAATGATGATAAAAACATTGAGAAATAGAATGCTAAAGCAAATGGGACAAAATGTTAAAAATTAGTGAATTTGCTAGAGGTTACAAGGGATTTCTTCATGCCATTCTTGCAAAGTTCTGTTAAGTTTAAATTTATTTTAAGATAAATTATTTTAAACTTACAAAGTTTATTATATACTAATATCAAGCAATCTCCAAACTTTATCATTGAATAGAATAACCAAGATGCAGAATGACACGCTACTATTTATATAAAATAAGGTGGGTATCTGTACATATACACACATGTACATTCATACATGTACATACACATGTACATATTTTCTTGGATATGCACAGACTATCAAAAGATAAAAAGAAATTGGTAACACGCTTGGTCCTACAGAGAAAAACTGAAGATGAGAGGGAATTTTCACTTTACAGCCTTTGATCTTCTGGAAGTTTAAATCATCACTCAATCCAAATAATAAATAAATGGGCAAAGATGTAAGTGTCTGACAAAGCCATATATTGGTAAGAATGTGGAACAGTGACATGTCTCATATACCACTGAGGGAGAATAGAGGGAAGGAAAGTGTGTGTTCATAGGGAGCAGAGACAGTTTGAAATATGAAGCAACAGGCATGCCAAGCCTCAGGGAACTGTTCCTGTCCTTCAGGTCAGAGTTCTCCCACTTTCAGGTCCTGGGAGACTGGGAGATAATAGCAAGTTTTCATTTATTCATTTGATAAACACTGTTGTGTGTTTACACCCAGGGAGGCACAATCAAATCAACAAGAGACACATGACCTTCTTCCTTTCTCCTCCTCTATGAACTCTTCTCTATCTCTTCTGTGGGCACTTTATTGTGGCCTGTCTCTGTCCTCAAGGATTTAACCCCGTTTTCCTTCTCTTTCAAGGCTAGGAATAATGCCTGACATTTTACAAGCCAATGACATAAAGTCCATACATTAAACGTTTTCTGGACATCTCTACTTACATATTCCATAGCTACCTCTTGAGGAAATACAACAATTTTGCCAATGCAAGACCCCTCCATACCAATACAGAAGAGAGAGAGAACAATTTAAAACCAAGTAGCTATTACCCCAGGCATATGTGCATGTAAAGGTAGCAGGAAAGTATCTACAGTGTCTGTACAGAATTTCATACAAATTTATTTGTAAAGGTAGAAGACAGAACAATTACAATTATCTTATCTCCATGAGAGACAAGAAGACACAACTGTTGTGTGTGATTGTCTAGATATACCCCTAGAGAGTCTTCAAAGTTCATCATGGATGTGTGTGTTTACAGTCTCAAGGGGCAGAAGGCTTATGATCTTGCCTTGTGAAATCCAAGGTCAGATGTTTTATGCAGACCTTAGCGTTTTGAAGGAGATACCCTAGGGAAGAGAACCTGGAGGAGGCCGTCACCTCTCTCCTCTTTACTAAAGAAAATGTGATCATCTTGCACTGACATTTAACAGCTTGATCAATTTGCCCTTCCATTCCACAAATGAATTATTTCCTAAACTGTGGTCATCTCGTTTGCCTCTAGCATCAGCCTTCTCCTTCCTCTGAATCCTGTCCCTCGGCATGGCAGTGAATGGCCCTGCCAATCCAACAAGTCTGTGCCCAAGCCAGAAATCAAGACATTACCTTTGACTCTTCGTCTCTATTCCAGATTCAAGTCCCCTCTCACATGGCACTGGAAATTCCTGGCATCATACCTCCTCAATATCTATGAAGTCTGTCTCTTCGCTGTGCCCTCACTGCCCTGTGTAATTCGGGCCACACCACCTCCTCTCTACTCTGGGTGTCAACAGCAGCCCATTCTCTGGCCTCCCTGCTTCCAGGCATGGGCTCCGTAGGCATGAGGGGGGTTGTAGCAAACAGATTTGGAAGCAGGAGCAATTTGTGTTTATTTCTTTTCATCCAAAGAAAGATTTAATAGAAAATAGAGCGATAAAAAATGATTCTTCAGTGCCCTCCTCGTATTATTTTACCCCTATTTCTGAACCTCTGCATTTTAGAAATAAAGCATTCTTTATTTTACTCCCTTTTCACATTTTACAACCTATTTCTTCTCCTTTCTCACTTTTCTGTTCCATGTAACATTCACCTAAACCCAAATATTAACAAGAAAGTAAAATATCCTAAGATAACAAACAGTAATGTGTAGATTTCATTTGGCCAAGTGCCATTCCCTCCAGGGTCAGTGTTGGCAGCTTCTGTAGAATGGGAAGTTTCGTCCTGGTGCAGCAGAGTCCCCAGAATGGACCAAGGCATTGGGCTACACAGTAAAGATTGCACTGGTGATGAACAATAGATGAGACAGCCTGTAGAATAAGAAAGGAGCTTTCGGGGTTTAAGACGTAAAATCAGTTAGTGTGTCGTACATTCGTTTGTCTCTCCACAATTTGCAAAGCCCTTATTAAGACAGCAGACTTTTTTCCTCGGAAATGAATTTGCCAAACGCTTGCACAATTGGGAATGCACTGGGGCATTGTTGGAAGGGAGATTTGGGGTAGGGGGTGATGAAGCAGTGAACAGTTATGGATACAAACGGGAACAGCAGCAAGGCAGGCAACTGGGGGAAAAACGATATGATGACTTGGGCAAATGGCTTGAGCCAGGTTATTTCTCGCTTTGCTCATTTTTGGCTAAGTAAGCAGATCCCTGTGGCCGTGATTTGGTCATTGTTGTTGTTCTTTAATCACTTACGATAGTGGCAGCTCATTTGGTTTCTGAATTTTAAGCCCTGGTGGGAATTTCTTCAGTGTTCCAAGTGAAGAAAGGAAATTGGGTTGTTGTTTTTTATTTGAATCCTTTAAATCTTACGAGAAGAAAACGTCGTGTGGTTGTAATTTTATGGTGTCATTCATACTGCTATTCTGAAAGCTGTGTTGTTGTTTCCATTGCAAATTGGTCCTTTTATAGGTTGATACCTGTCAGGAAATACTCCAGGGATGGAAATGTACCACCAACATACTTTCTGGTTCACCTGCCACATAGCTTAAATTAATATAGCTACTTTTGCCTTTACTCAGCTTTTATCATTGAAAAAATAGAAACATCAAACATAAATATTTTTAGCCTAATGTAAAGAAAAAAGTCCCTTTCTCTGGCATGTGGCACTCTTTTTCATCTTACAGAAAGAGGAAAAACAAGTCCAAGAGTAGTAGGTACACCTGTCACTTGTTCATACAAAAGTCAGGTGAAACACCAAAGGTGACAAACTTACAAGGTGCTCTGTGAAAACCACCAGATCTGTCTCTTCGAGACTGCATGCACTGGATCCAAAGTCAGACTAGTTAGCCAGAACAGTAAATATTCTGTGTGTATATTTAATGAAGTATTCACCTTTCTCATATTGAAGCAGGATATTTTCCTGACCCCTTCACGGGACTCACGACGGGGTGCTTCATTTACTCAGCTCACCGCTCTCAATCCTTGTGGGAGGCAGTGTGTGTAAGCGAACAAGATGGGAACTGGAGTGCGTGAGCACTGGCCATTTCAACGCCGGCTGGATCAGACTCCACTGACTCAGACCCACTACATTCCACCCCTCACAGGAGGGAACACATAAGTAAGCAAGTGCAGAAGCTGGAGCAACCTCTTTTGGACACTGACAGGAGGAAATTTCATACATGTCCTGCAGCAGTGTCCAGGCAGGGCGCCTGCGACTCACAAAGCCCCAGAGGGTGTGTGACAGTGCTCTTCTGGCTCTGCTGTCCCCAGGCAGCTTCAGTGTTAACAGCTCAGTGGGCTCTTTGCCTTTTTGCATGAGGTGGCTGACCTCTTCCAGGAAAGGCAAAGGGCCAGTGTGACAGCCCTCTGCACCCGTGGCTCCCAAGCTTTGTCCAGCATCAGGGAAAAATGAGGTCACATGACCAAACTGAAGCTGGGAAATGCAGGGGATTTTATTGCCAGTGAAAGTGGCTCTTAGCGGGGAGGGGAGCTGAAAAGAGGATGAGGTGTGTAGATAATCTTCCTCTGAAGTCCAGCCGTCTTCAGCTGATTCTTCTCTGAAGTTATGCCATCTAGCTGTCCCTCTGAAGTCAAGCCGCTTCTCTCCAATGTCCAACCATAGTCCCTGATGTCCAGCTGCTTCTCCCCTCTGCCAGCTGATTCTGGGGTCTTTATGGGCACAGGATGGGGGGCAGGGTGGGCCATGGGTAGTTTAGGAAAAGGCAACACTCAAGTGGGAAAACAGGGACAGAAGCTGTCACTTTGGGTCACGGGTTTCAGGCTTTTCAGATTGAGAGCTGAGTTTTGGCAGAGACCCGCCCTTTTCTCCTTAGAATTTCTCTGCCCCCTGTCCCTATGAATATGAAAATGTCCTTATGAGTGCTAAGCTCTCCTATTGTCCTATGAAGACATCAAAATCTCATGGACAACTGTTTTTGGTGTTGCTGTTTGTTATCTAAAAATATGTTTTTTTCCCCTGCTGATACAGATCTTTAATAATAGTGATTTATGATTTAGATGCCCGAAAGCTAAGTCTAGAAGGAGCTCTGAAAGAAGATTTATTTCACTGGCTTTCATAAATAAGTACTAAACTAACCGAAACTTCAGTTTCCTCATTTGTGAAGTACCATTAATAAGGCTTTAATTTCTTTTTATTTTATATAATCTTAAGTAACACCTATGTATGATAAAGTGAAAAATAGTCAAATAGTATATAAGGAGATACAGAAGGGCGAAACATGTCTCTTTTACCCATCCGAATTCTACTTCCACCATTTCCCCCCTCCCTAATCCAGTCTCTTACGAGTCCTTCCAGAGTGATGCCTTGTTGTATATATTTATATACATATGTGCATATATGGATACATGCATATGCATATGTCCTTTCTTTTTATTCCAGACATTTGCAGAATATTATAGGATTTTAATTAAAAATTAAATTGTCCTAGTTCTAACAATTCAGTTTCTTCTTTATATTTTATTCTCTTCAGCTGTTATATGCTAAGGAGTCTTGACATTTTTTTAAGTAGATATCAATCATCTTTTATGTGGGAGGGTGTTTCTTTCACCAAATAAATAAGTTTCTGAGAGTGTGTCTCTCAAAAATTAGAATAGTGCTATGCTCTGTGCACACCAATGACACTTGATGAAAACTGTATAATGACTGAAAATATGGGTAGATAATATTTTGGTTGTGACATTCTGATGTAGCTTTTCTGATGGTAGCTATTTTGACTACTAATTTTTAAATTTTTGCATGCCAATATTAATTTTGCATAATTTTTCACACTTGCCAATTTAACAATTTTCCGTCTAGAAGACTCTTCATTATTTTTGATAATGATTTTTATGTCTTTTCAACAACAACCAACTCTCCAACCAATCGAGTATCCTGTAATTCAATTTAAGTCTGACACTCACTACACAGATAGAAATGATCCTAAAGGTTAAGGGATCAGTCTCACAGACTGCCCCACTCCAGATGCCAGCTGCAAATGGGAACCCTAGACTACTCACACTTCTGAGCAGCCAGTTACATACTTAGATGTTTCTGGGACTCCCTCTCGGCTTGGATAACTCACTAGAATGACTAAAAAAACACCAAACTTACACTCATAGTTTTATTTTATTTTATTTTATTTTATTTTTTTTTTTTTGAGACGGAGTCTCGCGCTGTCGCCCAGGCTGGAGTGCAGTGGCCAGATCTCAGCTCACTGCAAGCTCCGCCTCCCGGGTTCACGCCATTCTCGGGCCTCAGCCTCCCGAGTAGCTGGGACTACAGGCACCCGCCACCTCGCCCGGCTATTTTTTGTATTTCTTAGTAGAGACGGGGTTTCACCGTGTTAGCCAGGATGGTCTCGATCTCCTGACCTCGTGATCCGCCCATCTCGGCCTCCCAAAGTGCTGGGATTACAGGCTTGAGCCACCGCGCCCGGCCCATAGTTTTATTTTAAAGGATATAACTCAGAAACAGCCAACGGAAGAGATGGATAGGACAAGGTATGGGATGAGGTGTAGAGCTCCCATATAGGACAAGGTATGGGGTGAGGTGTGGAGCTCCCATACCCTCTCCAGGCAAGCACCTGGATGTATTCACCAAATTCATGGTTTAAGAGTTTCTGTGGAGGCTTCATTATGCAGGCATTATGATTAAATCATTGGCCATTGATGCCCTTCTCTTCCCAGAAGTTGAGGGTGGGGCTGAAATTTCTAACCCTCTAATCACATGGCTTGTTTTTCTGGTGAGCCACTTAGAACTTCAGTTTTCTCAACTGTGATATGCCAATAACAAGAAAGCCTTAATTTTTCTTTATTTTATTTAATCTTAAGGTCATAGCTGCCTATGATAAAGAGAAAAAAATTAAAATAGTATGTAAGAATATACAAAAGGGAAAAGTCCCTAATCTCAGGGTAAGACCTCCATCATGAGTAATCTAATCGACCATACAAAAAAAAAATAAAAATAAAAATAAAAAAACACTCATGCTTGCATGGTGGCTCACTGCTGTAATCCTAGCACTTTGGGATGTCAAGGCAGGAGGATCACTTGAGCCCAGGAGTTTGAGACCAGCCTGGGAAACATGATAAGACTCCAGCTCTAATATAAATAAAAAATAAATTAGCTGGGCATCGTGGTGCATGCTTGTAGTCCCAGCTACTCGAGAGGCTGAGGTGAGAGAAGCGTTTGAGCCTAGGAGGTCTAGGTTGTAGTGAGCCATGATCATGCCACTGCACTCCAGCCTGGGTGACAGAGTGAGACCCTGTCATAAATAAATAAATAAATTAAATAAATAAATAAATAAAACAGTCTTATCACTCAGGCAATTTCAAGTGTTAGAAGCTCCGTGATTTTTTTTATATACCACAACCATATTTTTGCTATGACCAATTTTCATTTTCTTTAAGAAAATTATGGAGCTGTTCATTCTCTTAATTAAAAATACCACCAACAAATATCAAATTTATAATCATGCATTGGTCTGGTTTTGGACTATTAGGTTCACCAATTTATTTATCAACCTCTCCACTTAACACCAATAGAATGCTATTACTTTTTTAATATGTTGATACATGATGACAAGTCCTTCCTCTTTTTCAAAATTTTCTTGATTATGTTTATATTTTTGGTCTTCCCAATGGGATTTAGAATCAGCTTGTCAAATTCCATGAAGAATCTATTGGAATTTGGATTTGAAATGCATTGAATTTATGGATTCTTTTAGAGAGACTAGACATCTTTTATTTAATCTTGGTGAAGAGGTATAATATTTCAAACAGAATTCTAAGGTGGCCCCAAGAGTCCTGCCTTATAGTGTACACGCCGTATATAAACCCTATTCTTTGAATACTGACAAGGCTTGTGCATATCATGGGATTTTACTCCCATGATTATGTTACCGTATGTGGCAAAAGGGATTTTGCAGATGTGGTTAAAGTTCCTGATCAATTGATCATGAGTTAATAAAAAGGGAGATTATTTGGAGCTGGGCCTCATCTAATCAGGTGAGTCCTTAAGAGACAAGAAGTAGCAGCAGACACTCTCTGCAGGCCTTGAGGAAGTAAATTGCTGTTGTGAGCAGAGGGAAGTCATGTGACAAGGAACTGAGGGCAGCCTCTAGTTGCTGAGTACAGTCTCTGAGCTCACAGCTATCAAGAAGACAAAGAACCAGTCCGGCTCGGTGACTCATGCCTGTAATCCCAGCAGTTTGGGAGGCCGAGGCGGGCAGATCATTTGAGCTCATGAGTTTGAGACCAGCCTGGCCAACATGACGAAACCCCATCTTTGCTAAAAATGAAACAAATTAGCTGGGTGTGATGGCACGTGTCTGTAATCCCAGCTACTCAGGAAGCTGAGGCAGGAGAATCGCCTGAATCTGGGAGGCAGAGGTTGTAGTGAGCCAAGATTGTACCACTGCACTCCAGTCTGGGTGACAGAGCAAGACTCCATCTCAAAAAAAAAAAAGGACAAAGAATCACAAGAATATGAATTCTGGGAATCATCTGAATGTGCTTGGAAGAAAACTCAGAGCCACAGAGGAGAAAACAGCCTGGCCAACACCTAGATGTTAGCCCTGTGAAACCCAAGGCAGACAGCCCATTTACACCATGCCCTGACTTCTGATCTGCTGAACTGTGAAATAAAAATTGAGTGATGTTTTGAGCCACAAAATTTGTGGTAACTTGTAATGGAGCAGTAAAACATAAATACATATACCTCTAATGTTGGTAGGCACTTCTAAGTTTTTTCCTTAAAATATTTCCATATTTTTAAAACCTATTTCTAAAGTTTTAAAACTCTTATTACTAGAGGGAACGAGATTTTTTTATTTATCATGTAATTAATTATTGTCACTACAGAAACTAGTGATGCTAAAACTAGTGATGCTTTAAGTTCATCTGGGTATCCGGCCACCTTGCTAAACATAATCATCTTATTTAATTCATTTTATTTTATTCTTGCCTATATATATACATATTTATTCATTTTCTCATCTTATTGCACTAGCTAGAATTTCCCACACAACATTGAATGTTGTCGATGATAATAGGCTTTCTTTTCTTACTTTATAACCTAATGGGAGCACACTCAGCTTTTCACCATGAATTTTGGTATCAGTTCTGACTTCTGGTAGATACTTTTCATAATATTAAAGAAATATTCTTCTATGCTACTTTGGAAAAAGGTTTTTTTTGTCATTTGAAATCACGGCTAGGCATTCCTTTTTAGCAACTATTGAATGATTTTTGTGCTCTTTTGATCTGTTAATGTAATGAATTACAATGATACATTTCTCATGTTAATGTTTCTTGCATTGACTAAACACTTCTTGGTCTTTTAATACACTGTAAATATTTTATGTTGAATTTTTACATGCACTTTTACAAATTAGAATGGCAAAGAGTTTTATTTTGTGGTGCTGAACTACCTAAAACATATGGCTAATGGATTAAAATCTTCAGATATACAAATTTACACTAATTGATTTCTCAACTGTATGCCCTTATAAACACAAACACAGATTCACAGTTTAACAGGTAAACCGCATAGATGTAAACTAAAATCTCTACACGAGCCAGCAAATATACATAAATGAAGCCACTTCAGTAGGTCTGTGTACCGTGGACAAGTGCTAGACACTCTGCAGAGAAGCCCTTGATCCACCTAAAGAGAGCAGCCTCCACTCAGGTCCAGCCAATGACTGCTGGTGGAAATGTGACTACAGTGTTGCCAGATCTACCAGATATTTAATTAATTTCTAAGATTTGACCCAAATGAAAAAAGAAAATAAAAAGAAAAACCACCCTCTGGGCCTTGTTTGTAACTTTTGAATTAGGCGGTCATTCTTAGGCTTACCATAGTCATGCACATAAAAAAAGTGTCACTTATTTCTTTAGACAATCAGAATAAGAAGAAAAAAGGTACGTCCTGTGAACTTTCCATCAATAAACAGACCAGCAAACATCTTTAAAGAGTCCTCAAGAAAGGCAGGTTCCTTTAAACATTAAAGTGCAATTTAAAATGTAAGAAAGGAGAGTTGCTTCTGAAAGACAATAAGATCACTGAAGAGTACTTGTTAATCAGATTTTTATGTACAGTGATAAAAATGAACATCTCAAATTGCCTCCAGATCTCATAACTAGCCAAATAAACCTAGACAGGACAGTGAATCATTACTTTCTGCATTAGATGAAAACTATAATTTTCTCTAGGTTAAAAGTACAAAGTTAGAAAGCAGAAAACTTTGACATTTTTGTAAAACAGAAGCATATCAGCTACATAACTCTTGGTTGATTTAAAGCTCACATCTTCCAGAACCAAAAAATAATAATTATACATACTCTCTTTATCTTCTGCTTTCATAGAAGTAAAATGTAATTAACATGCAACCCTTGCATCCCTCAAGCATATCTACTTGGGCACATCCACCAAACAGGGCTCGTAACAAAGGTAGTGGTAAGAAAAGGTAAGGAAAAAAGTCTAAGGTTTTGAGTGCCCACCTACATACACTGTCACACCGACACATATACACACAGGAGTATCATTGGCACTGTCGACTCTCAAGCCCCCTTCCTATTCCCTAGAAGAGTCACAGACAGCTCATATATTCATCTGGGCCGCATATTACTTTTCTTGCCGAAGTCTAAAGTGTTGCTCTTCCATCCATTATCATTAATTCAGCACTGAAGCTTCCGCAGATTCTACGGTCCACTCAGCTTCTGCTCTGGAGTTTTACGGAATGATGTTTTGAGAAATGCTATGGCAAAGGTAGGGCCTTTAAAATCACATCAGCATTGTCTGTTCTGTCTCTGTGGATATTGTGCCTTCCAATGTTACTGAAAGTCCTAGTCCAATGATCTCTTTGTTTTCAGCTACAAGTTGGATTTATTCTGATCCAATAGGTGCCTGGTGTAGTAGTTAGAAGATGTCAGGCTGCAGTAACAAATACACCCACACATGTAATGATGCAACATAATAGAAACTTCTCTCTCACCCTTTTTTTTTTTTTTTTTGAGATGGAGTTTTGCTCTTTCGCCCAGGGGGCCAGAGTGCAGTGGTGTGATCTTGGCTCACTGCAACCTCTGCCTCCCGGATTCAAGTGATTCTCCTGCCTCAGCCTCCTGAGTAACTGGGATTACAGGCACCTGCCACCACACCCAGCTAATTTTTCTGTATTTTTAGTAGAGACAGGGTTTTATCATGTTGGCCAGGCTGGTCTCAAACTCCTGACCTCAGGTGATCCACCAGCCTCGGCCTCCCAAAGTGCTAGGATTAGAGGCGTGAGCCACCGCAACCGGCTGAAACTTCTCATTTATGAGTCAAAATATTCCTGGGCGGCTCAGCTCAGTGAGGACTGTCTGCTCCCTTCCCGGCACCAAACTGGTCATGACCCTGCCTTCTCTGTTGCCTGTCTTCCACAGCCAGCCAAAACGGGAAAAGAGTATGGAAGAACATGGGTGGAAGATGTTTATGCCAGGCCTAGATATGACAAACATGACTTCTGCACACATTCCATTAGCTATAATTCAGTTATGTGGCCATATCAAACTGTAAAAGAAACCAGGAAATAGGTTCTAGCTGAGTGCTAAGGAGAAGCTGGCAGCAGAAATAGAAGTAGCTAGCAGTCTCAGCTACAGATGGGAAGAAATATTATCTAGACCAACAGCTTATGGGTACCCCATAGCAAAAATAGACCCTCTTTCTCTATAGATTTTTTTCTCACTTCCCATTTTTGGTAATATTCATCCCACAGGTTAAAGGACCAAAAAGCTGTCTTTGAATATGAGCCACGTATTTTGTACATTACAGCATTTGGACACTTAAAGCCTCTGCCCATCTCCTGCCTCCCAAATGTGAGATCCGTTCTCGCTACACTCAAAGCATGGAGACGACAGAAGAAACTTAACCCACGATCTCTGCCCTTCAGACATGTGTAATTAAGTTTCCAGAAAAAAGGGAGACTCAATATATTCATGGACATGATAAAAGTGATCTAAAAGTACACTATTAAATCTCCTCTCGTTATAGAAGAGGAGAAGCAATGCATCGCTAGGAAGTTCCTGATTCATCACCATATGCGCAGCATGCATGAGTGGTTTAGGGATAAAGAGAAGAAACTGTTGAGGGTTGACTACATTTTTATCAGAAACTAATGTATTAATTGTATAACCAGTGATTTTAGATACAAAAAAAATCTCACACCTAGAAAGCTTGACAGTACGCCATTTTAATTTTTTTGGTTTTTGTCCTCTAGTTTTCTCTTGTGACACACTGGATAAGCGAAGAACTCATTAAATTGTATTTCACTTTTCTTCTGTCTTCCTTCATAAAATAATGAAATCAAAGTTGAGAATTACCGTGATTAGAGAAGGGCCTGTGATGAGTGCAGGGAAACGGTTTATGTCTAACAACTATTACCGGTTTATGTCTAACAAGCGTTACCAAGATCCATCTGTAGCTTTAAAAGAGATTTTCTTCCAAGTTTTGCTGTATTGAAATGCAGTGCAAAACTCTGCATTAAACCACGAATTCTCCAAATTCAATAAAAGGAAGTGTAAAAAGATATTTTCTTCAAATGCCTCCAGCTGGCCATCTGCCCTAATCACATACAGGCCTCAAAATTGTTTTCTACTGACAATAATAGGCTCTATAAAGAGTATTACTGTGGAGTGATTTGAGAGACTGTGGAGAGTATTGTGACCCCTCGCCTCGGTGGAGCGGAGCGCGCCTGGATGGGAATACAAAGTTAGAAACCGAGAGAGAGGCCGAGCCTTTGGTGTGCGGGTTCCTCTTTAGCTGCTATGGCATGATTCTCAAATCTTTCCAAGGAGCAAGGGACAGCTGATTAGCTGCTGGTCTTCTGCCCTCTGAGGGCAACCCCACACAGCATAGATGGCGGTGCAATGATTGCAATAATTCAGCAAAGTAGGAACTTTAAAAATAGCTCACCTTGAGCTGCTACTCCAATCATGTCATTCACTGTGCAGTCCCATGTGGCCATGCTCAGGGCCGCGTGACGGGTGAGCACTGGGAATCTGCACAGAGCGAGGGGAAACAGAGGCAGCAAGGAGTGGGGAACTCAGTGAAGTCCCCGTATTAGTCAGATGGTGTTTCTGAACTCCTGCCTTGCTAAGGAGCAGCCCAGCCCCTTGCAGAGTCCAGACTGATTGCACAGAGGACCAGGAAGCACTCATAGGAGACAGCCTTTTAAAGGAGGGGAGAATACATACCTTGGAATTGAAAAATCTAGGTTTATAACAAAGATATGCCTCCTCTTACACGCTTCCTGCCACCCCCCAGGGATGCTAAATAAATTACCTCCTTGAGCCCCAGTTCCCTCATCTGTGAGGGAAGAATTACAGCAACATGTACCATTCAGGATTGCAGTGTGGAGTGATTGAGATGTCTTTGAAAGGGCTTTGAAAACAGCAAAATGACATAAATATTATTGAGTGATATTAAAGAACAGAAAAGAAATTCTATACAGAGATCCTAACATTGGGGTCTTATTTCTTTAGGGAGAAATAGCATCATCAAGCAATTTGATAAAAATAAGCAAGTAGATAAGAAATGTAAAACCATAGGATAATGACAGGAGTGGTTCTCATTTACTTAGGCACAGATGCATACGTGCATATGCATATTAAGTTTTCAAAGTGCATCCTTTAAATAGATACCGGCAACAACTGCGGAACAGAGCAATACCCCCAAGATGCCCCACAGTTGTGTCCATAGAAAACATTTATTGTGACATGCCCTCTGCACAAGACTTTATGTGTTGCGAGGGGCATGGCATTCTTACACGGACATAGAGAGGTAGCCACTGGTATCATTTTCCCTTTAGAGACAAGGAAACTAAGGTTCAGAGAAGCTAAGAAAGATGTCTGAGGTCATTTAGGTATTTAGTGCTTCAAGGCAAGCTAAAAACCTAGGGAAACAGCCTACACTACTGTCTCGGGTGCAAGAGCTGAGGTTCAGAGACCAAAAGGATTTTCCAAGGTGACTCAACTCACAAACAAAGGAATATTCAATACTAAAACATGAGGCTTTGAAGTGCTGGTCTAATGATCAGAGACAAAATGTTGGAGCAAAGAAGGGTAACCGACTTGCTCTATTTCTTCCCTCAATTATACATTTTTAGGTAAAAAGGATTGATTAGAAGAGTTAAACATTTACAGTGTTATCTGTATTGACCTGGATAATTTAGGGCCTAAAAGTGAAAATCATGGAAAGATCAGTTGTATTAGAAAACTTGGCTAATATTTATATTGCCGCCACTACCCCTTCTTCCACATTCCTCCTCATTCTTGATTATTCTCTTGCTCTGGAATTTGCTTGTTTTAGGCATTCGGGTCCCTTAGCAAATTTTGTCATGAGCCAAAATCCCTGCAGCTTTGCCCCCTTGGTTGCCTTTCCCCCTGGCTAGCCTGTCTCATCTTCTTATCAAATTCCCAGACAAATGCGCAGCTAGCTCAGCTCTTGTGTCACTGGGACTTAAGAAAACTGTTTCCTTCACAAGAGAAACGTTTTAGCTAATTCCAGAAAAGCCCCTTCCCCATCACAAACTAACTTCCCAAGTAGTCAGGGCTGTCACATCTTTTGTCTGCCAAAGGCAGAGAAGAGAGAACATGAGGGTCCACCTATCTCTCAGTCACAGAGGATGAATGATCTACGCCAGCCTCTCTCCTGCCAAAAATAAATCAGTCACTCTCCACCTGGGTGTCACTGAGCTGCCATTTCTGTCAGCCATGAGAAAGGCTTCTGCGTCAGTACCAAGAAGACTCAGATTTGTGAGTTGGGAGACAGCGTGCCCTAGTAGAAAAAGCACACAGGCTTGGAAACCTGTCGCTAATGGTGCCCACTCGCTTGGAAACCTGTCGCTAATGGTGCCCACTCGCAGAGGTGCTGAGGGAAACAGGAGACATGATCTACAGGAAACGCTCTTCACTGTTCTGTTCTCAATAGAAGGGGGCTGGGATTGGCCTGAATTCTGACTCACCATTTAATAACTTGGAGACCTGAGCGTGTCACTTGATTTTTCTGATCTTCAGTGTTTTCAAGTTGTTCAGTTCAACAGTTAAACATCCAACGGAAGGCCAGAGTTAATTCAACAAATATTCATGATAAGCAAGACCGATGATAAGCAAGACCTATGTTTGCTCCCATCAACACAGCAGTGAATAAATTGCGCCCTCTGGGCTCCAATAGAGATTATGGTCTAGAGACAGGCCTCCATAAAAAGGAGGGCTAAATGCTTGATCATGGGGTTATTTTGAGAACTGGATGAGAGAAGAGAAAAACAGTACACAGGCACTCAATGTACATTGTCCCTGTGTTGAATCTTCAGAAATTTGCATATATAACAATCAGGTCAATTTCAATAGCTTCAGTAGGGTCTTATCTGAAAGCTTAGTAAGCTCTCCTTATGAGGTCCCTCTTATTTAAGAGGATCAAGGACCCTCTTCATAAATTGTACAACATTAAAAACACACCTGAACTTCTGGACTGTGCATATCCAAGTTGATAAATATGGGAACACCTAATTATCGCAAGGTACTCTCCATTTTCCCTTTTGCATATTTGACAAGTAGCTTGGGCTGTTCAGAGGGAAGAAACTATCAACGTTCAAAGCAATCATATTCTGGCAGCTAAAATAGACTGCAGTGACCTCACAATGCCATTTTGGCAATGGCCCTGCAGGAGACATTCAGTAATGGGCTACTTGGGCTAGACCCTCTCAGCTAAAGGCTAGGCCTAGTCTAGTAAAACATGAAAAAGGAAATAGAGGCAATTTTCCAAGTAATTCAGGAGAAAAGCACTTTCATCTCAACTCTCAAGGTACAGTAATTGGCACAAACCTTTGGGCCCTGGCAGTGGAGACCTGGCCATTGGAACCAAGGTGAAGTCAGTCATGCAGGAAATGTGGAGTGTGGGCTGGGAGTGGAGAGGAAATCATGGGGAGGAAGGTACATTCTTGTTTCTCATAAGATCTAGATGGGGCTCCACCCACAGCATGGATTTGCCCCTCTTCCAGTTGCGTATGACCAACTCAATGCTCCTGTTTTGCTGACAGAACATATCTAGTTATTTTAATTCATACAGCATTTTTCCAGGCATTACTTTCTTCACTTTAAAGTCAGCAATGGAGTTATTTCTGAACCTAGAGAGCAGTGAGCATGCAAAGTCAGAGACGAGGGCAAACAACTCACAGCAATCATAATAAAAACTCTACAGGAAAACAGCATCCTCCCTGGACTGCCAACCAGAATTACATCAAACAACTTTAAAGGAACTAGGAATTTATTGTCATTAGTCTTCCCTCCCTGTGTGTCTCTGGCAGGATGTTTACTTACGGCTCAGCCTGAGTAATTGCACCAATTCAATAAAAATGAATAAATAAAACCCCTACTTGGTGACTGCTTTATCATTCTGAAGCCCAGCCTCCAGGAATAATTTTGCCAAGTTGAGCACTGGCAGGAAAGGGAGGTGCTAATACAGTGTCCAGCTCCTGGCTCTGTCTTTTCTGGGATATACACACTCAGTCACTTCAGATAAATCACAAGGAATTGTACTTTAACCAATGAGTAGCATGTTGTATGGGGAAAAGTATGGATTCTGGACACAAAGAGAAGGATGCTAAAAAAAACAATGACTTCAATTACTGTGTGATTTTTGATAAATCACCCAACCTCTCTGAATTGAGTTTCTTTACTTACACAATGGCTGTTGATGAGCATTACTTAGTTAACATAAGGGAAGTACATATCACAGGGCTAGAGAAAATATTTGTTCTTAGTAAATGTACCTTCCTTCACATTAGTAAATATACTTCTCTCCTTTTCCTCTTGTTTTCTAGGGCTTGCTACATAGACCAGAACTACACCAACACGCTTTGATGCTGAAGCAGAATTTGGTACAAGGTGGCTGTAAGTCAGATCTCCTGCTAATTGTGTGAAACTATTTATGTTGATTCATCTAAGCAGCTGGCCTTTTGAGAGAGATGCAACAGACCAAAGAACAACGACAGAAGCTCCAGAAGCCATGTTAAGTACAGTTTCCCTTAGCTCCTACTCCTCTTTCCTCCACTTCCAAGTAGTTGAGCAGCGTTAAAGCAGAGGTATAACACAGCTCTTATCTTTTTAGTCTCTCAATTTTAGACCCCCCGTTGGGTTACTATTAAGCAATAAGGTTAACTTTGCAACCTGAGGTGACTTCTTTTATTTGTTTTGCTATTTGTTTATTGTAAATCAAGTGATGCATACAAACAAATGAAAACAATACAGAAAAGTAGTGTGAGGGAGAAAGTGAAAGTCTTCTGAAGACCCACTCCCTTCCCCTTCTACCAAAATGCTGACCCCACACACACACCAGATTTGGAGTCTGACGTCCAGACTGAGAAGGTGACATATTGAATTGCATGAATTGCACTTCTTTGGAAGCCAGTTTCGCCATTCGGAAGCCTTAGGGTTGTGATATTTGGTGGGAGATGGTTCTAATGGAAAGTGAATTTTAATCTTTATATTGTCTGAGGCTGCCTTGAGGGGCCTTGATAGCCACTTCTGTCACTCCTGCATAAACCCGTGTGAATATGCCTTTTGGTTCCCTTGCAAACACATTTATACTCTGTAGAAATTACCAAAGTATTTTTATCATGATGTATTAGTTAATAAGATCTTTCTAACTCCTAAATTTCTTATTGCTTTTTTTGAGAGTTACCCAATCAGAATAATAGCTATCGCTTTTTCAACCCACACGATATTCCTCAATTCACTGAAACAGTAAGTTAAATAATCTTCCAGGCCTTTAAGGATGGTCAGCAAATAACCAAGGTGTTAAAAGAAACTGCTTGAATTCTGTATTTATTATTCACATTTAATGTATACAAAGGAACTCCAGCAATCGTCTTCCTATGAATTTTTCTTTCTCCCTTTTCCCTCTTGGCCATACTCATCAACTTCATCCTACTCATGAGATTTCTCCCTAAAGCAAATTCACAAAGATGAAAAAAATTCAACTAAAAAAAAATCATCATTGGCTCTCCATTACTCACAAAAGGAAGTCCAAATGCCTGTCATCCAGGCCTCTTTAGCCTGGTCCAATGTACATTTCCAGATTCTTCCTCCCTTAATTGCCTAGATGGATGTAGCACAAGTAGGGCTGCTTCCACAGCAATCTCCCAGGATCTTTGCCTCTAAGTATGGACTCTGGTGACTTATTCTATCCACTGAGAATGACCTTCACTCGTCTGTCTGAGATATCTTATGTATCTGTATCAGAAATAAAAATGTTTTTCAAAAAAAAAACTACAAAAGCAAAGTGACTGTAGCTACTCCTGCTTCGAATGGTGGTGTGGGGATGACAAAATGTGAAATGTAGCATTGGCAACATTCATATTCGAAGAAGACAGTCCTATCAAAGCATTTGAGCCCAGATTAGGAAAATACTGTTACTTCAAGGTTTTGTGCTGCTGAAGTATGCAGTCCTAAAACAGAAATCTCATGGTTTAGTATGGCCAT
The DNA here is from genome assembly GCF_003255815.1 of Theropithecus gelada. Classification (NCBI taxonomy): domain Eukaryota; kingdom Metazoa; phylum Chordata; class Mammalia; order Primates; family Cercopithecidae; genus Theropithecus; species Theropithecus gelada. Next base: position 65,468,868 of record NC_037685.1, on the reverse strand, counting down.
AAATTACTTAATGGTGAGAATATGTTCTGAGAAATATTAGGTGGTTTCATCGTTGTGTACATATCAGAGTGTACTTATACAAACCTAGAGGGGAGAGCCCGCTATGCACCTAGACTGCATGGCATAGCTCATTGCTCCTAGGCTACCAACCTGCACAGCATGTTGTTGTACTGAATACTGTAGGCAACTGTAACACAATAGTAAGTACAGGTACATCTAAACATAGAAAAGGTACAATACACATATGGTATAAAATATAAAAGTGATACACCTGTATAGTGCAGGTATATCTAAGTCAGCTTAGAATTGAATTTTGGGTAAGGTCTGCAGTGAATTGTTCTAGAAGGCCTGGGATTCTTTTGTTGTTTTTTGAGAGGCAACCAAGGTGCAGTGGAGAGGAGAGCTTTGTAAGATCAGCAAGGACTTAAGTGGAGACACCGTCTAGAGAAAGGCCCATTAGAGAATGTAGCTCAAAGACTGTTCATGACAGAGCTGTCTACTATTTCCTGTCACATTATCTGCAGTGTGGTATGTACAGTCAGCCCCTCCACCTTCCCAACATTTTAGTAAAATTTACCCAACTCCCAGCCTACTGTGTGTGTAACTTCAGAATAGAGAAGGAGGAGGCAGGGGCTGGTCAGCAGGACCGCATGGTGTGGAAGGGGAAAGCATGTCCTAGGCAGAGCTGCTCAAGAGACAGCAAGAATGCAGCAGTGGTTGGGACCCCCGTAAATCCCCGGAGCCAACAGAAATGATGCTGGGTTCCCTTTACGTATGTAATGGGCATAACCCAGTTTGAGTTAAATCTTAAAAGTGCATGGTAGTCCCGGAAAACTAAAGGACATGGGTCATAAACAAGAAGGTCATATGTGGCCAAAATATCCACTCCTGAAACTCCAACTGAGAGATCACATTTCCTACAAAGTAAATAAAAATTAAGGGATGATGGAAGGAAACAAGAGGAGGGCATGGAAGGAAATGCATAGCTGCAACGAGAAGAGATGGTGGCTAATAGACACAGTATTTCATGTGATGACCCCGTCAGCATAGCCTGATGAAGCAGTGGTGCACTGCCAGCAGCAGCTCCCTTCATGATCCCTGCACTGGGCTTCCTTCTCATTGCTCCCCTATCCCCACCCATGTCAGAAAATCCCCAAGAGTAGCAGTCCTTGTTGTCAAGGAGAGGCTTTGGGCCTGGCACAGTGGCCCATGCCTTCATCCCATTGTTTTGGGAAGCCGAGGCAGGATGATCGCTTGAGCCCAGGAGTTAGAGACCAGCCTGGGCAACATAGTGAGATCCCATCTCTACAAATAATAAGATAATTAGCTAGGGGTGATTGTGCATGCCTATAGTCCCAGGCTGAGGTGGGAGGATCTTTTGAGCCCAGGAGTTTGAGGCTGCAGTAGGCTATGGTCGAGTCACACTGCACTCCAGTCTGGGCAACAGAGTGAGACTGTGTCTCTAAAATAATAATAATAATAGTAATAATAATAACAGTAACAATAATATAGAGAGGTTTGGGAAGAAGGAGGGGTTCCAGAGCCATAAAAAGTTTCATGTTGGGGTTGCCCAAATGTATTTTCTCAATGTTCTGCTATTTCAAGTAATGCTTAAAAATTCTAAGGATGTTTGCTAAAAGAGAACTTTTGAACTATTTGGCTTCACAATAATGATATTCTGTCCATATTTTCCTTCATATAAAGTTGATATTAAATATGTATTTAGGGACAGGTGACTCCAAAGTCTTAGTTGTGATTACCCTGTGAAGAGTACAAGTTTTCTAATCAAAACTGACATTTAAACTTATAATTGGAATTCTTCTAAATTTTTGTACACACTTTCTCTAAGTATTTCTCCATTAAGTTGTTATATACTATACATTCAATCAGAAATTTCTTTTGACCATGTCTGTGCGTTTATCATTTAAAGGAATATGAGTCTAGAAGCCTAGGATCATAGAATTCAAAGGACCCATACAGATTACCTAGTTGATACCTTTCATTTTATATATAGGGAAATCAAGGCCCCAGAGGTAGGAAATTAAATTTTACTCTTCTCACTATATTATTATCTTTGGGCTTAACTAAAAATAATAACCTCTCAAATAGAACCTGTAAATTCAGAACCACTCAGTACTTGATACAGTGGTAATTCATGATGATGACGATGACAATTTTATTTTTAGCCCCATTCTTCACTCCTCCTTATGGTCACACTCTTTGACATGTGACTTTTCAGTTCCTCCCAGGAAAAGGATGGAGAATATTTCCCTGATCCTTCAAGTTGAAAGTTTAGCCAAGTGATTTATGCTGTTCAATAAACTGAGGTGGAAGAGACAGTGAGGGAGCCATATGCAAACCCAGACCTTCCAAGGTCTGTGGGTTTCAGCTTGCTGTCTGGGGCCATGCCCATGACAATGAGAAGAACATTTCTTTTCTGAAATCGTTGAGCCAAGGAAGATGAGAGGCACATGAAGCACAGCCATCCCATGTAGCCCACAGATCTGCAGTGAGAAGCTGAGCTGCCCAGCAACTTGGGCATAAAGTAAAACCACCCAGCCAAGCCCAGCCATCCTGCTGATATATAAACTGTCATAAATGACGGTGGGTTTAAGCCAGCGAATTTGAGGATACTTTGTTGTGAGCAATAGCAAGCCATATAATGATGAATCATTCATAAACTCCAAATCTATTTTGAAATTATTAACAGCTTTTAATTGCAACATGGCTTATTTTCATCCCATGTTATACACATTCTGGGCTGAATTTTACCCAAAATCAGTTAAAGTGCTGTGCTGAGTCATTCCCGTGCTCAAAAACAAATGCTTCAGATGCTTCCGAGTGCCTGAAAAACAAGTTTAAGTTCCTCAGTCTTGCTTTGAGTCTTTGCAGATTAGCTCTCACTGTCTCCTATAGGTTTCCTGCCTTCAGCTGGACCTCCCTGGTGTGTACATATATACAAAGTATGTATTTTGGAGTTATGAGTATGAATTAAAATATTGGGTGTCCTCACTTTCTTGTCATTTAATTTTGGGCACATTTCTTCACTCCAGCCCCAAGTCTCATTTTACCTGCAATGCAGAGCCAATTACACTTCTATCGTTCAGTTACTACGAAGATCCACCTAGGTGGCATATGGAAAAAAACTGCCTTAGAGCTTAGCTTTAGGCAGGAATGAGGGTAGGGAGAGAAGAGAGAGCAGCTGTTCCCCTTTTCCTTTCTTCCTGCCTCCACTCTTGGAGGGTAATATCCCAAATCCCTGCTCTCTACCTAGGAGAGCATCAATAGTAAAACTCACAGCCTCTCTGATGCCCACATTCCTCACAGAGGAAAGGGCCATGGTGAATGTTGTTAGAAATTGGCATCCATTGAGCCATTTTATCGGTGGTCATGGTGGTGGTGCCTACAGCCAGACCAGGTGCACGTTTCCTTTTTCACTGTCAGTGCTCTGTCAAACACGAGCCTGTTATTGAGAGGTAACTACCTCACTTCATTTCCTGCCCCTAAATGAATCTGTAAGGCATTTTGAGGTCCTCCTTCCTCCAGCTGAGTGGGCACAGAAGTTTTGAGTCCATTTTGCAGGTCCAGTAGGATTCTAAGTAGAAGGTAAGAAGCCTCTTTCAGTCTTGACTCTAAGACATGGTGTCCAGTCCAACTCTCTATTCCATTCAACTACTTTCTTTTGTGTATGATCCACTGGTGGGCACTCAGAGGAGAAGAGGCCTTCCTTTTCCCTCTTCTTTGCATCTCTCTAAATTCAGCCTGTTCAAAAGCTAGCTGTAATTGTGGTCTCTGATTCTTTGCCTTGAAACTGCAGTAAGCCTCATCTCTCTGTATAATTCATGTGGCTTTTGTATAATTAGTTATGTTTTCATGTTGACATATTATCTCCTCTTTCAGTTGATTCTGTTGATTTTATATTTACCTTTATCAAGGCTAACATAGTGCCTGTCCCACATAAATGTCCACAAAATATTTAACTTATTTATGAATAATCTTTTCTGCGAATTCATGCCTTTTGTCCTATCTAAGAACAGACTATACAGATGAACTTATAAGTGACCCTTGGCTTTAACCAGTAATGTTGGTTTGTTGTTTTAAATAATATTAGAATTAAAATCGCTCACCTATTGCACAATGGCCTGTGTTTGCTGCTACCTGTCCACCTTTCTCAGTTCTCTTCTCCATCCCTGTTGCCCTGCCCTCCCTACCTCCCACCACCACCAAAGAGATAGTACATCTCCAGATCCTGAACTAACATAGTTCTCTGATCACACCTCTTTTTTCCCATCTTCCTTAATCTGCTGTGTCTTTAAGGTAATTCCCCTTAATTGTTGATTTAATTAATTTCTTGAGGCCTATGAATTGACTCTCCAAGCTCTGTTTATTTCTTCTGCTATATTTTCCTTAAGTAGAAAACAAGTAAACCTCTGATTTTTGTTTGTTTACAAAGCAACTAAAATTTTGCTACCTACTAAAATTTAGTAGCAACTTTTTAGTAGACAAAAGAGTCTATAGACTTTTGGGCATGTCTATAGACAATCTCTGTAGACCAGCTAGCTGCCGAATGTAATGGTAGGTAAACATTGACCAGGTTGGATTTCATACGGTTAACATAAGCAATGGTTCTTTTGCAAAGAAAGATATGGAAATTGGAACACTAAACTTTAGCAGTTGCCAAATGAAGGGTTTCAGGAATCTGAAATACCCTGTGCCTGACTCTGTCAAGAGGCTCATACTGATACAAGCACCAAAAAGTAAAAATTTCTGTCAAATGTGATGTTTGATCTTGTAGACTAGCTTGTGTTTGACCTGCAGTGGTCAGTGGAGCATGACATTGTAAATGGAGGACAGCGAGAGAGACTGTTTACCCAAAACCTGAAGCAAAGGCTGTGTTTGGAAAATACAGGATGGAAAAAAATATATCGCCATGGCAACAAATTACTTTTATATTCACATAAAGCAAAAATAGATCTCTCTCTCTGTCTCTCTTTCTCTTTCTTCCTCTTTGAGAAGCACATATTTTAAAGTGGATGGAAGATTAAAGGTGATATGCAGAAACAGCTGCATGAATATATTTTCATTTTTCTTTATTTAGTTTATACTAATGTTGGTATCAATCTGAAAGACAGAATTTTGATCTGAAAGTATGTCAGTTTCAGAGAGCAGGAGCAGCTTAGGGGAGAAATGTATAATTTAGTCAAAAACTCTATTTTGACTTAATATAATGATGGCGGATTTGAACTTATCAAAACAAAATGTTCCTGGCATCAGTCACCAGGAAAAATAATATTCCTTCAAGTATTTTTTCTTTCTATTTGAAAAGCCCCAAAATGTTTTGCTCCTTCTTTTAGCTAACAAAGAAGAATTCCTCAGTTTAAATTACATGAAGGTAAATGATATTTTCAGGAGTTATTAGATCAGGTTCTTCTTTTTCTTTAAATTCCCAGGAGTTGTTGCACAGCATGGTGACTGCTATGGAACATTGGTATGGAGTTTCAGGAGAAATAAGGGTGATAGGATCCAGTTCCTCTAGCAGAGTTCTTGGATGTCAAGTCCTGATAAATCCCCACCACCTCCTGGGTCCAAGCTCTCTACTGGCTTAATTGGGTACCACTAACTTGTCCCAAGAGAATGGGGAGTGACACCTTGTAAGTCAACTAACATAAGGTAGATGTTTTTGATGATACATGTTGTCACATTTTATTTCTCTTAAAACATTATTTTCAACACTTAACAATAATCCTTATTTCCTTTGTGAAATCTAAGGAAGATACCTCACAAGTTTCTTCCCAAAGCCAGCAAACTATTTGATCAACCCTGTGAAACTGTCACTTCTTATAAAACAAAAATGGCCCAATATTAGCAGTTTCATAAAGTTTTAACTTAGTAAGTATCATATCAACTATAATGGTCATGGGACTACCCCCCAAATCACTGAAGTTATTGATGATTCACTTCAAATTCATCACCATCTTCTTTTTGCTTTCATAGACGAGAGGTGAAAAGCCTTCACATTTAGCGATCAGTTGTGTTTCTACCCATCTGACTAGGTACAGCCAAATCTAAACTCATTATCATCACTTACAACCTAGCAAGCTTACTTCTCCTGGAATGTCTGTTTCAGCAATTGGCACTCTCACAGAAAAATCTGGGAGCAATCCTCAATTTCTCTCTCTCTCTCTTTCTCTCCTTCAGCTCTCAGCACTTATAGTCACTGAGTTTCATCAGCTGCAACTTTCCTTTCTCAGCCTCAACGATACTGATTGCTGCTATAATTCAGGACTTTATCACACCTGCATTAGTGTACTAGTCACACAAATAGTCTCCACGTTTGCATCTCCTCATACACAAATTCGAATTCCGCTGTTGTCAGAGTAGCTTTGCTAATATTACAAATCTAAATATCCCTTTGCTCATCAGAAACTTCATGTTTCCCTATTGCCTAAGGATAAACTCTCAATAGCTAATTGTACTCACCTTGGAGCACCAGGTACTTTTATTGTTAGCTTCATTTGCTTATCCTGGCTACCATCCCTGGAATAACTTACCTCACCCTATTCCATCTTGCCCAGCTTGGAAATCCCTAATCATCATTTAGGACCAAACCCAGGGGCCATGGAAACTTTTAGGGGGAAAAGAATGAGCTTATTTCATTTGTTTATAGTTTATTTCTATTTCTTCTGCTTACTTATAACCTTCATTTATTTTATAGTAAGTTTTTGGACACTTTCTTATTTATTTACAACAGCTTATTATATTTTGTGAATGCATTTCTTTTCAATTTTTTTTACATTCAGATATCTACAGAATATATTTGTATATATAGTATGGCTTGGGGATCAAACTATTTTTTTCCCCAAGTAGAGTTACTTGTCCTGAAACCGTCTTTTCTTTATTGTTCTGATAAAAGTTTTACAGAAATTCTCTAATATTTTTCATTGATTTCTTCTGTCTACATAAATCAAACTATGTCATTAAGGCTTTAAAATATTTTTTAGTATTTGATAAAACAAATTCTTACTACTTACTCTTAACTATCTAAATGTCCTTGACTATTTTCCTGCATCTTTTCTTCGAAATAAACCTTAGAATCAGTTTATCAAATTTCATTTGGGTTTTAATTAGAATTGCTCTCTATGTATAGAGTAATTTATTGAAAGACAATTATTTCCCCCATTCAATTTCCTTTAGAAAAGTTAACTGACAATAAATATGTAAGTTCATTTCTGTAGACTGTTGTCACTCTGCTTTGATAACTGTGGCTTTATACCAAGCCTTGACACCTGATAGCATAAGAGCTGCAATTTCATACTTGTTTTCCAAGAATGCTCTGACTTTTCTAGCTCACTTGTATTTTTATATAAATTTTAGAATCAGCTTTTTAATCACTTCAAAAAGCCTTATTAAATTTTGATTGGGATTGTACTGAATTGTTCAACTAATTTGAAGAGAATTGATATTTTAACAAAATTGAGTCTTTCAGTCCACAAGTATGTTTCTGTTTATTTCAGTCTTCTTGAATGGTTCTCAGTAATGTTTTGTAGTTTTCAGTGTAGAAACCTTGTGGTTGTTAAATTTATTGATTTTTTTCCTCACAGCCCTAAATTTTTAATGCTATTATACATCATGCTTTTAAATTTCATTTATATTTTTATGTGAATAGTTTATAGAAATTCAATTGATATTTTCATATGGTACAATTTGTCTTCTGTGATCTTGCTATATTCACTTATTAGTCTTAATATTTCTTTTGCAGATCTCTCAGGATTTTCTAGCAACACAACCATGTGATCTCTGAATAAAGACAGTGTGTGTGTGTGTGTGTGTGTGTGTGTACTGCATATATATAACATATATACATTTATATACTGCATAATGAATTTATACAATGATAAATAATGTAATAATATAATTTATTTTTCTATTTATTTATTCTACTTCTTACTTCATTACTAAGGACCTCCAGGGCAATTTTGATTAGAAGTGATGAGAATGAAACTCTGTCTAGTTCCTGATTTTAGGATAAAAATGTAAACTATTTCACCATTATATCATTATATATAGTTGTAGCTGTATGATTTCTGTAGACATACTTTATGAGATTGAGGATCTTGCATTCTATTGTTGATTTTTCTGAAAGTTTTTTTTCTTGTATCATGAATGGGAATTGAATGTTTTCATGTTTTTTTCTGTATCTCTTGAGATAATAATATAATGATTTCCTTTATCAGTTGTTCAATGAATTATGTTGATTGGTTCTTGAATACTAAACACATTTTGCTTCCTAAGATAAACTTCACTTATAATACTGTATTCTAGGTGTTTAAAAATATTTTATTCATTATATTTATTATTAAGTATTTTAGACATCATATGATAGATTTTAATATTCAATGGTTAAATACTTTAAATATAATTCAATTTATTAAATTTAATGTGCTAGTTATTAAAAATTTTAAATTGACTATACATTCAGATAGTATGGAATATTTATTAAATATTCTACTTTTACTTTTATTCAAAATACTTTTAAAAATATTTTCCAGGATGTGATTATTTATATTGTTAAGGATTTTTGCATCTGTATTCATGAGACACATTTGTCTCTCTTTTAAAAATGTCTTTGGTAGTCTTCTAGACAGATAAGAAAATGTTGTTCCTGCTTCTGTAATTATCAGTAGAGTCTGTGGAAGATTGGCATTGTTTCTTTCCTGAATGTTCCTTAGAATGTACCATTAACGCCATCCTTTGGGAACAATTTTAATTAAAATTTCAATGTCTTTAACAGATATGGGGGTATCCAGACTTTTCATTTATTTTTGTATATATTTCGTGGGAGTTGGTAAATTGTTTTTAAAGGAACTTGTCAGTTTTGTTTGTCTAATTTATTGCCATAAAGTAGTTCACAGAATTTTGTTATTATCATTTTAATATTGAGAGGATCACTGGTGAAGTCCCCTATTTCATTTCTGATATTGGAAATTGTGTCTTCTCTCTTAGTTTTTTCCTTGATTAACCTTGCTAGGAGTTTATCACTGTTATTAATGTTTGCCACACCTACTTTTGTTCTTGTAGATTTTAATTTTTGTTTGTCTGTCTTCTCCACTTTTAAAGTGTATTAAATTTGGACCAATAGACAATGATATATTTCTCTATTTAGATATTCTTTAATTTACCTCAACAATGTTTCATAATTTTCTGTGTAGAGATCTTGTGGCCATTAAATTTATTTTTGTATTAGTTTTTGTTGTTGTATATGGTATCCTTTTTATGATTAAAACTTATTCCTGATGAATTACAGAAATACAAATAATTTGGTATTATCAACATATATAAAGTGATGTTGGGAAACTCATTTTTAAATTCTAACTGTTTATCTGTAGAATTTTTGGGTTTTCTACAGGCAAAATTTTGTGATTTGTGAGTAATAACTTTTATTTCTTTGTTGTCAATCCTTATAAATTTAATATCTTTGCTTGCCTTATTGTTTATATTAGAATTTCTAATAAAATACTGAAATAAATAATGTTACTAGATATGTTTGTCCCATATCAGTCTCAAATGGAAAGTATTTACTATTGCACCATTACCTATGATATTTACTAAAGGTTTTGAGCAGATATTTGTTTTCAAATTGAAGAAATATCCTTTCCCTCCTAATTTGTCAGAGGAGTTATTTCTGAATAAAAACTTGGAGAAATTAAAAACTTGAATAAAACTTGAGAAGGAGGGAAACTTACACAAATATGGAGAAAGGGTGTTATGTGGAGAGAAAACAGTCCATGCAGGCCCAGGGGTGGGAGCACACCTGAAATGTTTGAGGAACAGCAAGAAAACCATGGTTGCTGGAGACAGGTGGGAATCAAGAGGGAGCAGGAGAACATGATGGAAAAAGATGGGGATTGGGAAGGACAAGATATGACTTTTATATTAACATCAGCATTGCGATTTGTCTGTTGCTAATAGGAGTCAAAGACAGAAGGAGGGAGGCAGAAAACCTGAAATCATTCAATACCTCTATTTAAGTATTTAATATTAAAAGAGTCAATATTGCAGAGATGTCCCCAAATTAATCCATAGATTCATTGTAATACTAATAAACATCCCAGCAAGGTTTGAGAGTAGAAATTATAAGCTTATTCTAAAATAAATATGAAATTAGAAGACTAGCCAAAATAATCATGAAGAAGACTCATGTGGAAGCACCTCCATTGCCAGAAATCCTTAAAGCAAGATAATTAAGACAGCACAGTGATGATGCAAGGATGAAAATATGACCAATAAGCCAGAAGAAAATGGCCAGAAATAGACCCACACATGCAGACATTTGGTTTGTTACAAGAATGCCTCTGCAAGGCTATAGGAAAACAATGGTTCTTTTAATAACTGGTGCTGAGCCAGTTAGGTATCTGTGTAGGAACCTACTTCTTACCATTCCCCAAAGCAATTTTTGATGAATTGAAGTCAAATCAAGAAAGACGGCCAGGTGTGGTGGCACATGCCTGTAATCCCAGCTACTCGGGAGGCTGGGCAGGAGAATTGCTTGAACCCGGGAGGTGGAGGCTGCAGTGAGCCAAGATCGCACCATTGTACTCCAGCCTGGACAACAAGAGCAAAACTATGTCTAAAAAAAAAGAGAGAGAGAGGAAGGAAGGAAGGAAAGAAGGAGGAAGGAGGGAGGAAGGAGGGAGGGAGGGAGGGAGGGAAGGAAGGAAGGAAGGAAGGAAGGGGAAGGAAGGAAGGAAGGAAGGAAGGAAGGAAGGAAGGAAGGAAGGAAGGAAGGAAGGAAGGAAGGAAGGAAGGAAGGAAAGAAGGAAGGAAGGAAGGAAAAAATTATAAGACTTTTGCAAGGCTACATAAAAGAATATCTTTATGACCTTGGGATATGCCAGGGTTTTTTAAAACGGGACAAAAAGCATTAACTATAAAGGTAGAAATTGCCTTTAAATGTCATTAAAATAAGAACTTTCATTCATCATAAGACACCCTCAAAGACTGAAGCATATATATATACACACATATATGCTTCTCTATATACATATATATGTGTGTATATATATGTGTATGTATAGAGACAGAAAATATACATAGTGTGCGTATATATCTCCATTCAAATGTATATATAATATATATACCTCCGTGTGTGTGTGTATATATACTCTAGTCTTTTATATATACATATACACACACACACACACACACATCCTAGTACCATTTACTCTTCTAAGTGTTTATAATTGATTTGATTTGTATCTTTTCATGGATTTTTTTTTTTCTTCATAGGCTATGGTGTTCAAGGTAGCCTTTTGTTTATAATAATAATTATTATAATAAATGTGACACTTCTAGTAACATACAAAGCATTCTATTTCATATGCTTTTGGATATATTTGTGGATGAGTATACTAAATATGTTCTTTTTACAGCCCTTCATTTGTCAGTAAATTATTAACAATTATTAATACTGGCCTATATTCAACCTCAATAACTTAAATAACTGAAAAACCAGTTTTACGTGGCACCTTCAACTCTTGAAGTTTTCTTTAGCTGAGTCACTCCCTCTCACAGTCTTCTTTGCTCCTGTCAGTCACGAGCAGCACACAGTCTGGTAGAAAGACCACAGTGGTCTTGCCAATAAAAAATGACCATTAAAATGAAAGCGTCTGACTTTTTAAAACATCATCTCTTTCTCTCCCTGCTTTCGACCTCTTCCTGTCCAGCATTACCCCCAAATGGCTGCTGCTTATTGTTTCCTTCTGAACATAGCTTTGATAAATGGGACAAAAATCATCTTTTTCTCTTGCCTCCACTTCCACAATTTGATTAAAATTCTGAAGATTGAGTACGGAATTTTATGAATGATCATCTATCATACACAAGATCGACCTTTCTTTTAGTAGCAGGGTGAATTCATTTATTGTTTCCTTTCATTATTATTGCTTGGCTGACTAAATAAAAGCTCTTTGGTTACAAATTGTTCCCTACAGAAAAAAGAAAATCAGGACTTCCTGAAGTAGATAAACTGAGGTGATAAATTGTATAGCATGTGATGTGCTTCTATTTAAAAAATAATAATCATGTGCCTATTTGTGTCATTCAGTCAGCAAAAATTTTTAAATGTTGGCTACGTATCAGGCAATTGAATTATGTGTTGGGAACATAAAGTCAAATAAGACACATTCCTGCCCTCAAGGAATTTACAGTTTAATGAAGAGTTGAAATAAGTACATAAGTGGTTAATTTTACTTTGGTAAAATATATGATAGAGAAAGAATAAATAAATAAGATGGGGCCAGTTAGGAAAGCCTAGATGATGAAAAAGGGGAGTAGAGAGAGATCTCAGACAGAAAGAACATGTTTCAAATACATCATATATTTTCAAATAGCTAGAAGAGATGATACTAAATGTTCCCAACACAAGGAAATAATAAATATTTCAGATGGTGGAGATGCTGATTACCCTGATCGGATCACTATACATTGCATGTATCAAAACATCACTATGTACTATATAAACATGTACAATTATTGTATTGATTTATAAATAAAAATAAAAATCTATTTTCTAAAAATGACAGAGGGGCGGCGGAGTCGTGGTAGATGCCACATACAGGAATGGGGTGATGATTTTATGTCCTAGATAAGAAGAATGTCTATTCTAAAATATCCTATTGCTGGATGTTATTAAGAAATGGCTTATATTTTAGAAAATTCTTTTGCTAACAGAGAAAGATGGATTGAAGGGGAGGCCAGACTGGAAACAGAGAAACTAGTTGAAAGATCCAGGTGAGAATAAGAGTGTTATACTATGGGTCAGGAAATGGAGAAGCAGGAGCAGCAAAATAGACGTCACAGCAAGTTAGCACAGCATTGTGCTAATTTATTCTAAAATGCTCCTAGGCTTCCGGTTTGCTGGGTGAGGGATGTAAGAATATGCTGGGAATTGGGTGTGGGTATGATACGATCAGTTTCAGACATGAAGAATCTGAAATACTTGTGAGACAACTAAGTGGAAGAATTTAGCAGACTTGAATAAAGACTTGGAATTCACTAGAGTAATCCTGACCGAAAATCTAAGCTTCTGGAGTTATTTGCATGCTGCCTAACAGTCTGAAGCCCCGGATATTGATTATGTCACCCAGGAGTGTGTGAAAAGTAAAAAGAGTAGAAAATCAAAATGGGCCCTAGGGAGCTTCTTCTGTTAAGGCCTGAGTCAGAGAAAGAGGAACCCCAGAGGACCACAAAGGAACAGCCAGAGATGCAGGAGGACCTAGGAGACAGCTGTGCCGTGGAGACAGGAAGGGGAAAATTAATTATCAAATATTACACAGGCCAAAAATCACATCTGACTTTCAAACAAAATTATGGACCAATAAGATTGGGGGATGCAACTCATTAGGATTGGGAGCATTCAGGGTTGATGAAAAGAGGAAAGGATGTAGAAAAGATGCAATAGATGAGAAAATAGGAAATGGAAGAACAAAAGCAACTTGTTCAATTAGGATAGCACCAAACACACACAATTCTTTATGCTTGGTCATTTGATAAATTGGATAAAAACCAAAAACATTTTTGATCTTAGAACCACGAGGGAGTCTCGGGGCCTTTGGTGTCCCCACCCTTTCTCTTTTAAGCAGGTCAGGTACTTTCATACCTACATATAGACACATTAACTGAGGCTCATAGAGTGATTCATGTGATATTTAGTTAGGTATAAAAAACATCCCCCAACACATCACAATCAGGCCTTTGCCTATCCTTTTACCTTTCCTATTAGAAAAGAAACACTGTTTACTAGTAATTGGCTTGGGAGTCTGCACTATCTTGCTTGTTAAGTTTCAGGCCTCTTTCTTTTTGCATGCAAGTTTTAATTCTGAACTCAGATTAATTTTGAATGAAAATAGCCATATGTGACAAGAGTCATAAATGAGTTGTTTATTATATCAATTCCTAGTTGCAGTAGAGACTAGATTTTGTTGTAGTAAAGTAGCTTTCAATTTTTTTTTTTTTTTTTTTTTTTTTTTTTTTTTTTTTTTT